>NW_028170497.1:25625-138125 GCF_963971535.1 Notolepis coatsorum
CAGCACATTAACAAACTTAAAAAGAAACAACACGCTCTCATTACCGGAACAACCTGCCTTATCTGTTCATGTTCAAATTCTTATGGCACGGCAGGAGAGAAACATATGCTGCCAAAGCAATACTGTGCTTTAATTGAGGTAATATTGTAGCTAAGCATTAACACACAAACCATGGAATAGAATGGGAATGTCTGTTTGTATAAAGTGTATAAACATAACCTCTCTCTCTCTCTCTCTCTCTCTCTCTCTCTCTCTCTCTCTCTCTCTCTTCTCTCTCTCTCTCTCTCTCTCTCTCTCTCTCTCTCCCCCTCCCTTTGGGGTGAGTTCACTTTCAAAAGCCCTTTAATATGAGATGAAGGTTGTCTTAGCAGCACATTAACAAACTTAAAAAGAAACAACACGCTCTCATTACCGGAACAACCTGCCTTATCTGTTCATGTTTGTGAATTGATTCAATTGAAAGTGAAAGCCCCCCCCCCCCACCGTGTTGCTACCAGTCTTTAACAAAGCAGAAGCCACATGAAAGACGTTGTTTAAATAAAGAAAAAAGAAGAAAGAGCCACTTTCTTTCTCATCATCTCTTCATTGGTCTGATATTATTACTTCCATTAGTTTTCACACAGAAGAGACGTTGGTTTTTAATGAAAGGCAGACGCCGAACCCAATTAAAACATGAAATCAGTGGTTTTAGTGGGGGGTTGATTGGGGCGGGTGTGTGTGGGTGGGGGGGGGGGGGGGGGGTTGAGAGGGCTATGGGTGTAGAGGAGGGTCAGGAATAATAAATGTGATTAATTTAATAACACGCTCCTCGTAAAAACTCTGTCCAACTCATTCACAGCACGTTGCAGTCAAACTGGCAAGTGTGTGTGTGTGTGTGCACAGTAGGGGAGAACGGGGGACGTTGTCACACGGGTAGGTTGTCACATTCGTTATATTTCACCACCAGAGGATCCTGTCTCCCATACTTAGGTATTTAAATGTCCAGAATTGGGGTCAGAGTTCACCTACATTGTCATATTTGGAGTGAAACCGCTGAATTTGAGATGAAAGGACTTTTTGTGTTTTTCATGTCCATTTGTAAATATTCCGCTCCTCAGTATTTTTCTTCTAGGCTTTTACACAATTGGTTTATAATGAAACAATTATTACCCTTAAAAAGTGTGAAGGGATAGCTATAGTTTAGATTGTTGTTAGCTAGCTAACTAGTTGTTAGATGGCTGTTAGCCTTGATGCTATCAAGACATTCCAGTTGGGGTTGGTCGTCACATTTTATTTGGGGTTGGTTGTCACAATTATGAATTGAAAAGGGAGACCCTGATGTAAACAAGACCAATGTCTTTCTCTGGTCTGCATCCCCTTAACAATTGTGTGTATTGAGCCGTACTGTATTGTACCCATTCTGCAATCTGTTAAATAAAGTTTTCATTCATTCATTCATTCATTCATTCATTCATTCATTCATTCATTCATTCATTCATTCATTCATTCATTCATTCATTCATTCATTCATTCATTCATGCATGTATGCATTCATTCATTCATTCATCCATTCATTCATTCATTCATTCATTCATGTTGTGTAGGCTATTATTGTTAGGCCGATTTATTGTGTTATTATTTTGTTATATAGGATGGCCTAAAGATGTGTTTCCTGTTTATGTTCATGTTAAGATGCATTAAGTTATGTATTTGTCAACTTGTCAATGCAATTAAACTTTCAAATTTAGTTCTGCCTTCTTGTCTTCTTTTTAAGATTTTCCCATTAAAACACATGGTGACAACCAACCCCATAGTGTGTGACAACCATCCCCATGACAATGTGTCAGAGTGTCTTTGATAGGTGATTAACTCTTTGTTAAAATATGTTGGAAAATTAGAGGGTTACACATTTCAGGCCAACATCTGTAGGAATGTCTATTGAAAGATGTTTTGATTATGAGCAATTCACATTATAGTAAAAAGTGTGACAACGTCCCCCGTTCTCCCCTACTGTGTGTGTGAGTGTGTGTGTCGAGAAATAGATTGAACTAACCTGTCTTCTCTCATTTCTTCCACTCGTTTATCATAATAAATTCACATGCGCACAGACCCACACACGCACACACACACGCACGCACGCACGCACACACACACACACAAACGCACACACACACACACACACACACACACACACACACACACACACACACACACACACACACACACACACACACACACACACACACACACTGTATGTGCCTGTGTGTGTGTGTGGTAGGCCTATAGTCTGCAGTGCGTTCCTGTGTGTGTGTGTGTGTGTACGTGCCTAATGCCTATACATGCCTGTATATGTGTGTGTGTGTGTGTGTGTGTGTGTGTGTGTGTGTGTGTGTGTGTGTGTGTGTGTGTGTGTGTGTGTGTGTGTGTGTGTGTGTGTGTGTGTGTGTGTGTGTGTGTGTGTGTGTGATGAGTGGTTAACACTGTGACATGGACTGTATTATTTGGATTTTAATCCCGTTTTAGAGCAGAAAAGGGTCAGAACCACAAATTAACTTTTCTTCTCATTAATTTAGCCTGGATTAACACACAATCTGACCTGTTTTGACTGGCTGGAAATGGCTTCTGCGTGTGCGTGTGTCTGTGTGCATGCATGTGTGTGTGTGTGTGTGTGTGTGTGTGTGTGTGTGTGTGTGTGTGTGTGTGTGTGTGTGTGTGTGTGTGTGTGTGTGTGTGTGTGTGTGTGTGTGTGTGTGTGTGTGTGTGTGTGTGTGTGTGTGTGTGTGTGTGTGTGTGTGTGTGTGTGTGTGTGTGTGTGTGTGTGAAAGCATTTATTTGTATGTGCGTGAGAGTGGGAGTGTGTGTGTGTATGTGTGTGCTTTGCGTGACTCTGGGGTTAATGGTGGTGAGAGCTGGTTTTAATTGCCTTCCATTCAGAGGAAATTCATTAGATAATATTCATCATGTTTCCTCCTCCACTCCAAACTCAGGAATCAATTTGACAGAAGGAAAAAAAAACACACATTAAGAGAGACAGCTTCTGCCCTACTCTCTCTTTCTCTCTGTCTATCCGTCTATCTGTGTCTCTCTAAAACTAAACTGAACTAAACTAAACTAAACTAAACTAAACTAAACTAAACTAAACTAAACTAAACTAAACTAAACTAAACTAAACTAAACTAAACTAAACTAAACTAAACTAAATAAACTAAACTAAACTAAACTAAACTAAACAATGAAATCAGTATTATGGCTTCTGCAACACGCTAGAATGGTCATGGACACACTTACTGGCAGTCCAGCATATAGTTCAGCCCAGGGTCTGCACTCCACCCCACACCATTCCACAATCTTGCTTGCAAAGGAGTGTTCTGTTCGTCATTTTGCATGTATGCATAAGCGGCCTTTGCTATGTTTCACCCGTTTCAGTCTAAACGGGCCCAGCCCGCAAGCAGGGCCCTGGATTGACAAAGCAAACATACCCTGCCTGGATTGAAATGCAAATTTGCACAATGTGGTTAAATGATGCACTATAGAAACGCTTGATCATTGTGAGCCACCATACCTGTGTGTGAGTGTATTCGCTCTGACTGTGAGGCGTGGGTGTGTTTTCCTTGATTACCCATTAGGAACCACTGTGACACAGGTGTCACATGTACTTTACATGCTCTGGAAATGTCCATATAAAGCTTTCTCCTTGATTTTACATCATGAAGTCTCAAAGGGACACCGGTGGAACATCCTGGTGGGGTCATGTGACAGATCATGTGATGTTGTGCGCCCATAAACCACCTTTCCACAATGCTGACTGATGGTGGTGACTAAATGACAGAAGTAGCTAGCATTCAAAAGCTAGATTCTTGTTGCTAAAAGGTAAGATTTGCCCATTTAAGAATTATAATGTCCGGTTTGAACGCAATGTGAAGCGATACGCGTTTGGTTATAGCTCCGCTCCCGTCAACGTTAATTTAGTTTAAAAACCTTATTTGAACAATACCAAAAGAGATTAGACCACATTGTATGTATTGATAAGACCTTCTACTAACTATATCAAAAGACAGAAAGACTCAACATGGATACTAATGATAAGAAAAAGAGTGGAAAGAAAAACCCTCCAACGGCGCCGATTTTGACACGTTCGAAGGGCACAGCTGAAGCAGCAGCGGTACCGTTGGAGACTAGCCCCGATGGGGGGACTATAGTAGAGAATATACCGGGACCAACGACGACTGGCCCGAGAGGGAGACAGCAGTTGACGACACAACGGTAACGACGTGTAAAAATACCGTAAAAGATAAAGCAGGGGAATTTGAGAAGATAATCTCCAACAAACTCATCGGGTCCATCATTGTACCCACAACATCATCTGACACAAGCAGTGCAATTTCACATCCCGACTTCAACTCTCTGACTATCCTGATGAAGGAACAGATGGTCGCTATCGAGGAATTCAAAACACACATCGATGCTAAATTCGAACTGGTTATGGAAGCAGCCGTTGTACAGGCCGGGCGAATCACGGCAGTGGAGAATACGGTGATAGAAATTACACAGAGGGTCCAAGTGAACGAGAAGAACCTCAACGATGGATTAACAGAATTATCGGCGGAGATAAAACAGGTGCAGGAGGAATGTCGGAAGAAAATACAAGAAGTCGAAGAGAAAGCAATGGAGAGGCAGCTCGAGACCCAACGTTACTACAGGCGAAATAATATCCGCATCGTGGGACTGGATGAATCAGTCAAATGCACAGACGACAGCTTTCCAACAGTGTTAGTAGATATTTTAGGTAATAACAACCTTCCCACAGCGCCGACAGTGGACCAATGTTACAGAGTCGGTACACGAGGCCAAAGAGGTAACGGTCCGAGAGTTATCATTGTTACCCTGCGTAAGACGGTAATAAGAGACGCCATCATTAGAGCAGCGCGCAATCAAAGGGGGAAACTGAAATATGGTGAAAATTCAATAGCTATCTATGAAGATCTATGTAAGGAGGCCATCGCTCAGCGTTTCCCCTACAAGGATGTGATGCAGAGAATGTTCAAGAGTGGTCACAGGCCAATTCTTAACTACCCGGCACTATTATCGATCATGGGAAAAGACGGTATTAGACAGGTAATACGCACGCCTAAAGCCGCCGAAGATTACATGAAGCTACATGGATCAGGTCCCCCCGGGCAGGACGCAACACTGGCTCGAATCAGATAGGCTTACTCATCTCTCTATTTCTTTGTATTTTAGTAATTTTATTAGAATGACTTTACCACGGCTCAACAAAAGTAACAGATGATATGCACGCTGGCAACAATAAGGCACAAGATGTTTAATATGGCTCTTAAGGCATTATATTTACAGTCTTCTGTTCTCTTTGGAGACAATAATCCACAGACATTATGAATATTCTGGAACATTCTGGGCTCCTTTCTTGACTGCTCAGGGACACAAAGGAATATCCCGGAAAATACTAGAAGGTCATGACCCCTGGGTAGGAAGATCATTCTGGATCATACAGCAGTGTTTACATATTTACCAGTATTCTACAACCTTCTAGAATATAATGCACCCCTTCAACGAAGGCCTGTAAATTTAACACTTACATCCGGTGTGAATAAGCATAGGATGCAAGGACTGAAGTTTAATAAGGCTTTAAAAAGGCTTTAAAAAAAATTTAAAATACATTAGCCACATCTAAATGTATAAGTACAACAAGGTTATTCTAATATTTTAAATAATTACTCCACTGATTTAGAGATTTGCACAATGTAGCTCTAAAAGTCTCTGTTTTTCTCTTTTTTCTCTTTACTCAATTTTATTCCATCTGTTTTTCTCTGATGAGTTTTATTTTAGTTCTCACTCCTTTTTTTATTTTTTTTTATCTTTCATTGTTATTTTTTCTCATTTTAAGGTGTTAGTGTTTATCTCCACTCTTTTCCTTTTTTCTGATGTTTCCTACATAAGTTAGTAGAAGGGTTCAAATGAATATATTAATGAAGGTATATTTTTCATTTTTCAAACTATTGTTAGTACATTAATGGGAAGGCGCAAGACCAAAAGCGACATTCTATCGAATTAGAATGAAAGTTTTAGACCCTATGGCAATTAGCATAGGAAGAATAGGATTACAAAACTCAATTTGTGTAATCCGGTGGCCTAAGGGAGGGAGTCATAAGTGTAGGATGTGTCTATGGGACACAATCATGTACGACTCTCGATGGGAGGGGGGGAAAGGGGATTTTTATTTGTATATATGTATGTTTTTAAGCTCGGCTCTCAACGGGACCTCACTAGTTGGATGTATATCTATTGTTGCCTCGCACTCCAGAAGCATTACCAATAACTACAAAACAACATGTATAGATTATGGCTAGTTTGAATATAATGATCTGGAACACTGGGGGAATAAATAACCAACACAAACGCAAAAGCGTGCTCACACTGATGAAAAAAGAACAGGTGGACGTTGCTCTGCTAAGTGAAACGCACATTCTAGAGAAAGACATAGATACGTTAGCGGACAACACATATCATAATATTAGTCACTCTTCTTTTGGTACGAGGACTCGAGGTGTAGCCATAGTCGTTAGACGTAAGTTGAATATTGAATTAAAGGGAGTATGGTCTGATGCAGATGGTCGTATAACTATAGCTATGATTGTACACAAGAACAGGAAAATAGCGTTGGCAGCGGTATATGCCCCAAATTTGTACGAAGAGGGTTTCTTCACTATACTAACCAAAGCAATGTTAGACCTTTGTTGTGGCTGATGGTTGTTTAACACAGCAGGAGACGATATTTCCAATTGTAACAAGTAGGTAATTTATTTAGGAAAAGAAGTTCTTAACAGCAAAAGCTATGGATCGAGCAGAGGATCACCACAGCTTGAACAAAAAACACTCTACCCTCAATCCCTCTGCCTGTCCCCTAAATCCCCTCTCAGTCCTGCCCCCACATGACAGATATGATGACGTGTCATATCATGTCAAATATGACATGACGTACATTAAGATGACACGTAGATTTAACATCGGAGAGAGATAAAAACATTAAGAACATGAAGAGCGATAAAGACATTAAGAAGAACATAGATTTAGATAAAAACATTAAGAACATCGAAGAGAGATAAACAAGATATGATGTACACACACGATATGATGTAAAACATTAAGAACATCGAAGAGAGAGTGAGATGTGTGTGTGTGTGTGTGTGTTTGTGTGTGTGTGTGTGTGTATGTGTGTGTGTGTCTGTGTGTGTGTGCGTCTGTGTACAGACGTGTGTGTATTGTATGTGTGTATTGTGTGTGTGTGTCTGTGTGTGTGTGCGTCTGTGTACAGACGTGTGTGTATTGTATGTGTGTATTGTGACACAGGGAATGTGTGTGTGTGTGTGTGTGTCGGTGTGTATGTCTGTGCGACTGTGTGTGTCTGTGTGTGTGTGTGTGTGTCTGTGTGACTGTGTGTGTCTGTGTGTCTGTGTGTGTGTGCTGTGTCTGTGTATGTGTGTGTCTGTGTGTCTGTGTGTGTGTGTGCTGTGTCTGTGTGTGTGTGCTGTGTATGTGTGTAAGAGAGAAAAGACACAAGATTAGAGCACACAATATGATGTACTGAAATGTCCATCTGCCTATCTTGAGGCTGTTTTAAGAACATCAGCCAGACTGTCGCCCTAGTGTCTTTGAGCCCTGCTAGTTGACCTATATTAAACTAGTCAAGACTAACCCCTTTCCTACCTCCACCCCCGTATACACATTTTCCACAACATTCCCCCATTTGGGGCTATCCCTAGTCCCACCCAAATCATATAACCAAGAAAATGTGAACGTCTAACTAAACGAGAAACCACAATTATATAATAAAAGTTTAAATGCCTAATCTAAACCAGAAACCTTACTTCATTCACTGGACCCCTAACGGACCAACAAAGGCTGACTACCGTTCTTACCAAAACACAAAACCGTTCCAAACAAGAGTAATAATAAAACATCAACAAAATACCCCAATTTATAATCCTAACCTGACAGACAAATCCCCCCAACCTCCACCGCTTACCAAATGAGCCACAGTTCCGGCCGGAAACCGCGACTCTCATCAGGGAAAGGAGAAGTTGACCGTCAGAACTAAACATAGAACATCCCTCCCAAAAAAAAAATGACATTGTCTCTTCCATAACATTGAGCCCCAGTGTCCATCGCTCAGCCCCCCTTCCATGCCCACGCCATAGTCTCCTCACCGTATTGCCAAAAGTCACATTTTGCCAATACAGCAACCACCACGCCACACCTCCAGTCCCCGTAGAAGCATGTCCCCATGCCTGGACGGGAGGCGCTGGTACCGACCTCACCACGTGTCCCCCCATCTTCGACGGGAGGTGCCCATCTTGCCCACTGCGTTAGCCCCCCCCTTTGTCCCTCCAGTCCCCAGAACCGATCCCCAGAACACTTCTTCTCAATGCTTCCTCAGGCTCAGAACCGACACTCTGCCGATGCCCCTTCCCATTCCGGTTTGACCAGGACCACGAGTAAAATAAACAAAAAATAATAAAAAAATAAAAAATAATGCAATGATTTTCAATGGTTGCAATCTCTATGCCGAAGGATCATTAGAAAATCAGACTAAAACTCCTAGTTAAAGGAATAAACCAACAAAACTGCACTCAGACCATCCCCCGTCACTCTTAAAGGAAAGAACCAACAAAAAGAAAATGTCCCTACCTCACCATACCCCTAATCCTCTATCCCCTCGTCTCCCTCTAAGGCAGCATAAAGCTGAGGACATGGCCCGATTTGTGGCTCAATCTCTTTCTGTCCCACCATCAGCATTTGGCTCGTTACGTGTGAAGTTACCAGCCTACCCAAGAGAGGCATACCACAACAGAAAAGGAGAACCAATATCAACCCTGCCACCCCAATGGATATCCCCGTCTGCATCACTATGCTTCCCCACTGTCCCAATCTTTCCAACACCCCACTCCCCCACCATTCTTCATTCCGGCCAGAATTCCCCCTCAACTCCTCCCTCAAATCCTTCAGCTTAGCCATGGCCTCGGAGAACTTTCCCCCTGGCCCCACATTCGTCGGAATGAATGTGCAGCAGTACTGTCCAAACATGGAACAGACTCCACCCTTCTCCGCCATTAACCAGTTCAGAGCCTGTCTATTCTGCCACGCCACCGTACTGGTCGCGTGCATCTGGTCCCCCATTGCATCCAACGCCTCCTCGGTGTAGTTGAGATACCGCTGCTGATTGTAAAACAAATAGTTGATCCACCCGGTGTTCTTATTGACCGATATCCATGGCAGAATAGACTCAAACCCTGCCGCAATCTCATTCTTAGCCATGAACTCGGCTGGAATGCCCCTTGGCTGTCCTATGCTGTCCAGATACACCCTTGGGTCTGCCTTGTAGCTACGCTTCGTTCGAGAGATAGGAGACTCAGAAGGTCCTTCCGTCACTGATAATGGTAGGACCACCATTGGCATGATCGCCTGAACCCGGGCACATCTACCTGACCAATCTAAAGGAAGTGTATTCCTCAACCTCCTACCGCCGCAGAGCCAGTATTGGTCCGCCAGTGCCATATCCTGGACATGAAAAGGGCAAGCTACAGGCCGTGGGTTGGTATCCACTCCCTTTAACACGACCCCGTGTCCACACTTTCCTTCTTTCGTGCAGTTAGTCGTGATGCTCCAAATAGTAGTGCACCGCCCCTCTGCCACCTCCCCTACGTCCCGGGTCCCCTCCTTTTGCAAGCACTCGAAATCCTTGGTCAGCCATAGTTTGACACCTCTGGGTATTGGCAACCCCGTCGCTACCCCCTGCACACGTACATCCAATTTCCTACAACGTTCCCGCATAGTGACATCCTTGAAATCCGTGACGTTTCCTTAAAACGACTAGAGCCGAGAAACCCCAAACACTCTGCCTCGCACCAAGGGCGACTATTATGGGGCCCCTCCCATGCCTCCGCGTCCCTGTCACACTGAGCCCAACTGAACTTCGTGCCCTTCACCAGCAGCCTATCCGGACGTGCCTTGGAGCAGACATAACAATCCTCTATCTGATTCTGCGCGCTCGTGTACTGGACCCACTTAAACCACTCATTCCCTAAAGCCGCCCTATACATCGGGTCAGCCTCCGGGTCTTCCTCGTCATAGTCATAGTCGCCCCCATCTTGTTCCCCGGAAGGAAGCAAACCCCTCAACCTGGCCCAGAGTGAGCCCACTGAGTCCCTCAACGTTCCGGCTGTCCTCTGGAACATATCCTGTCCCCCCACCTCTTCCGACTCAGTGTCCTTGACCTCCCTTTTTCCCCTCACCCCTGTCCCCTGTGATTGGTTCGGGACAGGCTCAACCCTCCTATCTACCCCCACAACCCGATCCTCGTTAGTATAATGGTAAGTATCCCCGCCTGTAACGGGGGAATGGTCAAAATCAAAAACATGCCCTTGCGGTCCTACGGGAAACACCCCTTTTGGTTGTAGTCTTATCTTCTCCCCCCCTTCCTCGATGGAGGGCAGAGGGGGCGCCTGATTCTGAGCCTGGTCATGAAAGCCTGCCGGTACTTGAGCCTGAGCGGGACCCCGTGGGACTCCTACCCACTCAAACCCGTCATCCTCAAGGACGGGTCGACCGTGACGGTTCTCAATGACGTCGTTGTGCCCGGCCGACCGTCCGCACACTGCTGCCAACATCTGCGGGAGCATCAGCAGGCACTGCACCTTCCAGTTGCCGTCTCGGACCCTCCATGTCGGGTTCTGCATAACTGCGATCGATTGTATCCCCCAAGAGATCGCCGCTGGCCTTTATGCAGTGATTGAAGTGGAACCAGGTCGCTGATCCTTTGACTTGGACTGCCGTTCCAGTCGATCGGATCACCTCGTACGGGCCCTCTCTCCGGGGTGATGACCACTTTCTCTTGTGGACCTTTACGAAGACCAGGTCCCCAGGGATCAGTCTCGGTTTGGTGGCATCCTTCTCCGCCTCCTTCACCCCCTTTTCCTCCTTTCTCTGCTCCTGTCGAAACACAGCTTCATGTATTTTAGTCACTTGCTGAAGATATTTTTTCAGATCTTGCTCAAAAATATCTAATGCCGGGCCCCTAGCCAGGTGTCTAAATGGCGGTGCTGGCATGCTGCGGCCTGTAAGCATTTCATGCGGTGTTAGCTGTGTTTGGCGGTTTACGCTGCTTCTAATAGCCATCAGAGCAAGTGGCAAAGCATCAATCCAGTTAAGCTTAGTTTGCATACAGATTTTCAACAGTTTGTTTTTAATGACCAGATTGGCCCTTTCCACCTTCCCCTGCGACCCGGGACTATAGACACAGGAAAGGCGCTGTCTTATACCTAATTTCTGCATCAGCCCTTTAACCACCTTGTCGATGAACTCGCGGCCATTATCGCTTTGTAATATCGTGGGAATTCCAAATCTCGGAATGACCTCGCGACACAGGAACTTGATCACTGTGTCCGCGTTCTTGTGTTTAGATGGAATGGCCTCAATCCAGCGACTAAAGCAGTCCTCTACTACCAGGAGGTATCGTTTGCCCTGCACTGGCGTTATCATATCTGTGTAGTCCATAATCAGGTGTCTGAATGGTCCCTCAGGGAGGGGTGTGTAAGCCGCCACTGTCGGTACTCCTTTGCGCACATTGCCCTGTAAGCATGTTAAACACCTGGCTAGTGTAACGTCAATTTGTGCCTGAAGCTTTGGGGACCAAAATCCCATTTTCGTGATTCGTCTCAGGGTCTCTGCTCTTGCACAGTGATCAACACCATGAGCCTCAGGTATCACCAAGGACAGAAGATCGATGGAGGCGACTATCAAACCGTTATGACTCCTCCACAGACCATCTGCCCCCCTTACAGCCCCCCTCTCCGTCCACGACTGTTTCTCGGCCTGCGTGGCTGAGTCCTGAAGATCACTCAAATTATCCTCAGTTACCTCAGTCCTCAGTTCGGCCGCAAACATCAGAACAGCCGTGGACGGCACCGCAGCCGCCGCCTTCGCGGCCTCGTCCGCCGCGTTGTTTCCCGTCGTCACAAAGGACAGGTCTTTTCTGTGTGCCTGGCACTTTACGATAGCAATGCTTTTGGGCAACTTTACAGCCTGAATAAGCGCCACAACCTGCTTGTGGTGAAGGATCGGTGAGCCGTCCGATTTCTTAAAGCCTCTTGCCTTCCAAATGGCCGCGAATAGGTGGCATACGCCATGCGCATACGCAGAGTCTGTAAAGATGTTAACCGTGCGATCTTTAGCTATTATGCATGCTTCTGTTAGTGCTATTAGTTCTGCAAGCTGGGCCGAACATGGTTGCATGCATTGTCCGGCCTTTCTTGTTAGTGTTTCTCCGTTAGGTTTGCACTGTACGACGGCGTATCCTGACCTTAAATTTTCCCCCTCCCGATAGCAGGACCCATCCACAAAAAGTGAGAGTTCTGCTATCGCGAGCGGGTCGACTCCCAAATCAGGACGGAGTTTCACGAAAGCCTGTACCTCCACCTCGCACTCATGCGGTTGACCCTCGCTCGGGAGTGGTACCAGATCCGCCGGGTTACTGCCGTGGCATGTTTTTATCGTAACGTCCGAGTACTGCAGGAGCCTCATGTAAGCCTGTTGCCGTTGGCTGGTCAGAACAAATTTGCCTCTTTCAATCAAGTTTGCCAATTTGTGATGTGTCCAAATGCAAATGTCATATCCCATTGTCACGGCCGTTGCTTTCTCATACATCAAATGTGCTGCGGCCAGGGCCTGATAACAAGGTGGCAGACCCTGCTCTACCGGCGAAAGAGCTCTAGAGTAATATGCTATCGGTTGTTTTTTCCCACTCCCCCCCTGTGTTTGAGTCAGGACAGCTGTCGCATGCTGCGCTCTATGTGAGACGAATAGGTGGAAACACTTCTCATAATCCGGCAGCGCCAGGGCAGGGGCCTGTAACAACAGACGCTTAATGTTTATGAACGCGTCCTCCCCCTCCTCGGTCCATGTCAAGGGAGCGCGAAGCTTGTCTATACCCGCCTCTTTTATCATCATCCTCAACGGCGCTGTCGCTATCGTATAGTCCTCCACCCACTCAGAGCTGTACCCAGTCATCCCTAAAAACGTCATCATCTGTCGGACCGTCAATGGCCTAGGTGCCTTGGATACAGCTTCGAGCTGCGTGGGTGAGATGTTTTTTATGCCCTTTTGAATGACGCGAGACAAGTACTCAACTTTTGGCTGGCAGTACTGCAGTTTTGAACGGGATGCCTTGTGGCCTCCCACGGCCAATCCACTCAAAACTTTGATGGAGTCCTCATGGCACTGCTGACGTGTATCCGAGCAGATTAGAATGTCATCTGCATACAGTAAGACCGTGCTGAGTAGTGTGTCGCACACTCCTTGCAAGTCTTCCTTGAGCGCCTTCGAGAAGTAATGTGGCGAGTGCGCGAACCCTTGTGGCAACCGGGTGTAAGAGTATTGTTTCCCCCTGTGGGTAAAAGCAAACAGATACTGAGACTCTTTTTCCAATGGAACACTGAAGAATGCCTGCGTGAGATCAATGACCGTATAGTACTGCGAGCTACTCGGGATGTTTGTCAGGAGGGTGTGTGGATTAGCGACTTCCGCCTCTGGTCCAGACACCACGTCGTTCACCGCCCTCAAATCGTGTACCAGTCTGTACCTAGCCCTGTCCGCCTTTAGCACTGGGTGGATAGGTGTATTACATCTGGATTTGAAAGGGACGAGCACTCCCCCCTTTAACAGTCCCTCAATCTGATGTGATATAGCTTCCTCCGACTCTGGCTTCATTGTATACTGTCTGATAAAGGGTGGTCTACAACCCTTCTTTAACCTGACCTTCACTGGCTGTGCCGACAATATTAGACCCACATCTGTGTTGTGTTTTGACCACAACCGTTCCGGGGTGCGCGCCAACATGTCCTGTTCCAGCAAAGCATCCGCCTCTGGAATAACGCAAGGGTCTCCTGGTAATCTGATTACTTGCGGTTTTGCCAAAACTGAAAAGGAAATCATTATTTTTATGAAACTCCCATCTGCGCTGTTCCAAATTAGCGGAGATTCCGTGGAGACCCACCTTTGAGTCTCGGATTCCTGTATCATTGAACCTAGATGTTCGGATTCGTAACCAGGATTTATTCTCAGATGGATGTGTGGGGCGGCGTCTCTTAGTCTATGTTGTTCCCGTAGATACTTACCCGTGTTAACCCTCAACGCCGCGCCCTGTCTCCCTACAATTATCGTAGATGAGTTAATCTGCACCTGCTCGGGCTGTCCCTGCAACCATGCCTTGTTCCTAACTAGGTCACTATTCGTCAAATACTGTAGTGTGCAATGTGCCTCCATGTTTGTTTGTCTAGACTGAGGCAGTTGGGTTTTCAGAAATGGCTCCCAGGGGTCACAGACCCTTTGCAGCTCTGCATCTATGTTGCCCAGCCAGAACACAGTGGCCTCTTTCTCCCCCGTCCCTTGTAGCATCATTTGGTACACGTCTTGTTCAATTTGAATCCCCTCAGGCGTACATAGGATTTTACAGCCTAGTTTACACATTGCATCTCGTCCCAAGAGATTACGCGGGGTGCTGTCCGAAATTAATACAGGTATTGTTATGGTCTTGTTGTTATACGTCATAGAGATTGGATCTGATGTGGGTATTAATTGTGTTTTTCCCGAGAATCCGACCGTCCGAACATACTGTCCAGACTGGGGTAAGTGAGTGGCGTATTTTTGCTTTATGCAGGAAAAACCTGCTCCAGTGTCTGCCATCATCTCTGTTAATTTGCCCTCCACTAGGACCTGCAGAATAGGTTCTTGCTCAGCTCCCTTGGAAACCACAATCATTTGATTTCCCCCCGTCGCATTCTCTGGGCACCCCTAGTGATTACCCCCCTGGTTTCGGGGCCCTCCTGTCTCCCCCTGGTCGTGGGGCCCTTGTGACTCCCCCTGGCGCACGGGTCTTCCATACTCCGAGCCGGGACGGTATGGTTGCCTACATCTCATTTCCCTGTGTCCCTGCATGCCGCAGTTCCAACAGTGGAAACGGGGAAACTGTTGTTCGTTCCCCGGTCCCTGTGTAAACCGTGGGCCTGATTGCCCATTCCCTGCCTGCCGCCTGGACGCCTGGTTCTGTGAACTATAGCCATAGCTTCTCACTACCTGAGGTGCAGGCGGGGGTCCCTGGTCCTGCATGGGTGGAGAGGTAGCAGATGACACCATTACTGCCTGCAACCTCCTTTGGGGCTGCAGTTGTTGCTGAGTTAACTTCCTTGAGTCATTTCTATCCTGATCCCTGACTTTCTGCTCCTGAGCCCTTTGCTTCTCCACACTATGTGTTACATGTGCACAGAACAAAGGATAAGTCATGTCCATTAACCCCACCACGTCTTCCAGTCTATTCTTAACCACCTCTGGAAGCCCTCTCATCACACTTTCTCTAAACATCGCCCTCTGCAACGGGTCTATTTCTGGGTTGTGTCCTAGCTCACCTCTCCACTCCTTCAGTATTTTGTTCACATAGGTGCCAGGCCCTTCCGTCTCCATTATGGGGTTGCCCGCCAGTTTTGCCGGATTAATACGTGATGGATATTGATTCCTGAGTTTGTACCACAACGCCGCTCTATGCGCGTTGAATATGTCTCCATCATGGGCCTGCGTGTCGCATGCCACTCGCATCGATGTATCACCCATGATGTCCCGGCAGGCACCAATTCCTAGCAAGCGCGTCAACACCTGGCGTGATCCACCTGGAGGCTCCTTCTGAAAGGTCCGGTAGTCTTGCTATTATGCCATCGATGTCTAGAGGTGACCATGGCATGTGAAAGATATCGTTCCCCTTTATTAGCAGGGGAAACTGGCCTGTACTTGTCACACTTCCCAGGAATGTAGGGGCGAAAGTCAGGGTTCCTGTAATGTTTCCTTTCTCCTGTGCTGGTTTCGTGTCGTTCTCATCTTCCTCATCAGTCAACAGTTTGGTGTGGCCACACGCCCCGTGTTTCCCTGATGTCTGCTGTGCCATATTTTGACGGGCCTCTTCCTCTATCTTCCTCCCGACTCCCTCCCTCTGCCTGCCCAGGTTCTCTACCTCCTCTTCCTCTGCGTCATACAACTTCCGACGTACTGTCTCGCCATATGCCGCCAGGACTTTCGGATAGAGATCCTGCGGGGTCAGTTTGGGGGGGGTATCTCGCCTAAGGGAGGTCTCTGATCTAGCGGAGGTTTCTGACCTAGCGGGGGTTTCTGACCTAGCGGGGGTCCCTAATTCCGTCTCCTCATATTCTCCTCTTATTGTCACAGTGCCCACCGGCAATTGCGTGACATAAGGTGGGGATGTTGGTTTCCCTATATCCGTCTCTCTCTGATTTAGCGCTAAAGCTTCCTGCCTGTATGCTCTCCCCTTCTGGGCGTAGAGCTTCATTACCCCCAACTCTTCTGTCCTCTTTTTCAACCTCTCTTTGCTGCTGTCGCCTGGCTTGTGGTTACGAATCATTACATTCATCTCTTCGCATACGTCGAGATCAAAAGTACCTCCGGAAGGCCATTTTGTGTCCCCGGCCTTTGTACGCCTCTGCCACCGGACACCAACCTTGAGAATTAGGTTCTTTATGAGCGGGTTCCGGTCTAACAGTATGTCCTCTGCTGTATGCATCGTTGTTTAGTGTGTATGTGTGTTTATTGTGTTGTGTGTGTGTGTGTGTGGTTGTACTTCAGCTACTACAACTACCTACTACTACTCTACAACTACCACTCCAGGACACAGTTAACCTAGATCTACAGCTACTACTACTCTACAACTACCACTCCAGGACACAGTTAACCTAGATCTACTACTACTCTACTACTACTCTACTCCAGGACACAGTTAACCTAGATCTACTACTACTCTACAACTACCACTCCAGGACACAGTTAACCTGGATCTACCAGGACACAGTTAACCTAGATCTACAACTACAACGCTACTACAACTCGGTGTGTGTGTGTCTGTGTGTGACTGTGTGTGTGTGTGTGTGTGTGTGTGTGTGTGTGTATGTCGGTGTGTGTGTCTGTGTGTGTGTGTGTATGTGTGTATGTCGGTGTGTGTGTGTGTTTGTGTGTGATTGTATGTGTGTGTGTGTGTGTGACTGTGTGTGTGTGACTGTGTGTGTGTGCGTCACAACCCGCTGTCCACCGGGACACAGGAATGTGTGTGTGTGTGTGTGTCGGTGTGTGTGTGTCTGTGTGTGTGTGTGTGTGTGTGTGTCTGTGTGTGTGTGTGTGTGTGACTGTGTGTGTGTGTGTGTGTGACTGTGTGTGTGTGTGTGTGTGTGTGTGTGTGCGTCACAACCCGCTGTCTACCGGGACACAGGAATGTGTGTGTGTGTGTGTGTGTCGGTGTGTGTGTGTCTGTGTGTGTGTGTGTGTGTGTGTCTGTGTGTGTGTGTGTGTGTGACTGTGTGTGTGTGACTGTGTGTGTGTGCGTCACAACCCGCTGTCCACCGGGACACAGGAATGTGTGTGTGTGTGTGTGTCGGTGTGTGTGTGTCTGTGTGTGTGTGTGTGTGTGTGTGTCTGTGTGTGTGTGTGTGTGTGTGTGTTTGTGTGTGATTGTGTGTGTGTGTGTGTGTGACTGTGTGTGTGTGACTGTGTGTGTGTGCGTCACAACCCGCTACCGGGACACAGGAATGTGTGTGTGTGTGTGTGTGTCTGTGTGTGTGTGTGTGTGTGCTGTTTGTGTCTGTGTGTGACTGTGTGTGTGTGTGTGTGTGACTGTGTGTGTGTGCGTCACAACCCGCTGTCTACCGGGACACAGGAATGTGTGTGTGTGTGTGTGTGTGTCGGTGTGTGTGTGTCTGTGTGTGTGTGTGTGTGTGTGTGTCTGTGTGTGTGTGTGTGTGTGACTGTGTGTGTGTGTGTGTGTGTGTGTGTGTGTGTGTGTGTGTGTCTGTGTGTAGTGACTGTGTGTGTGTGTGTGTGTGACTGTGTGTGTGTGTGTGTGTGACTGTGTGTGTGTGCGTCACAACCCGCTGTCTACCGGGACACAGGAATGTGTGTGTGTGTGTGTGTCGGTGTGTGTGTGTCTGTGTGTGTGTGTGTGTGTGTGTGTCTGTGTGTGTGTGTGACTGTGTGTGTGTGTGTGTGTGTGTGTGTGTGTGTCTGTGTGTAGTGACTGTGTGTGTGTGTGTGTCTGTGTGTGTGTCGGTGTGTCTTGTGTTTGTGTGTGATTGTGTGTGTGTGTGTGTGTGACTGTGTGTGTGTGTGTGTGTGACTGTGTGTGTGTGTGTGTGTGTGTATGTCGGTGTGTGTGTGTGTGTTTTCTACCATCAGGGGTCAGCAAACCCAAGAGAGAAAGAGATGTGATGAGTCTGTATGCTACACCTTGGCCCACCAACAGGGGTCAGCAAACCCAGGAGAGAGAGAGAGAGAGAGAGAGAGAGAGAGAGAGAGAGAGAGAGAGAGAGAGAGAGAGAGAGAGAGAGAGAGAGAGAGAGAGATATCTCTCTTGGCACAACGCCCAGACCTGCTAGCTGGCTCTACGCCCAGAATGAGTTATCTTCCTCTGCTCATATTATCACAGCTAGCCTCTCTGTAGCAACAACTTCACAAGCCAATAAGAAAACGAACAATAGTGTATCCGTAAACGTAATTAGTTTGACACAGAGAATGCCAGCTGTAATAGTGTGTTTTGAATAACAGCAGAGCGGCACCGGTTTTTGTTTTGAAAATTGAGAGTCTTATCTACAGAGGACAGAAGGCACAGTTATGTGTGTATGTGGAGAGTGTCGTAAAGAAATCAGGGAAAGGGGTCAGGGAGAAGTTTTGAACAGATGGAGAAAAATTTGACCAGAGGTCGAAAACATGCAATTAAAATTGATTAGTGGCGCACTTATAGCCTGTTAAAAGAGGAATCGCCCTAGTGTAAACACCTCACCACTCGTGTTCGTCTTAGCCGTCCATCCAGACCTCGTCACACAGTCAGCTCAACTTATTCCTCCCTCAGAATCTCTTACGGATATTCTAATCAAAAGCAAAAATGCTCACCTGTGTTTGTTTGTCGACACCGCCAGAATTTCTACGGGAGAGGTCCGGAGCTGGCCGTGTGAGGGGGCCCGGCAGGGCGGTCTACAGGTCAAGGGTCACCAAATGTTGTGGCTGATGGTTGTTTAACACAGCAGGAGACGATATTTCCAATTGTAACAAGTAGGTAATTTATTTAGGAAAAGAAGTTCTTAACAGCAAAAGCTATGGATCGAGCAGAGGATCACCACAGCTTGAACAAAAAACACTCTACCCTCAATCCCTCTGCCTGTCCCCTAAATCCCCTCTCAGTCCTGCCCCCACATGACAGATATGATGACGTGTCATATCATGTCAAATATGACATGACGTACATTAAGATGACACGTAGATTTAACATCGGAGAGAGATAAAAACATTAAGAACATGAAGAGAGATAAAGACATTAAGAAGAACATAGATTTAGATAAAAACATTAAGAACATCGAAGAGAGATAAACAAGATATGATGTACACACACGATATGATGTAAAACATTAAGAACATCGAAGAGAGAGTGAGATGTGTGTGTGTGTGTGTGTGTTTGTGTGTGTGTGTGTGTGTATGTGTGTGTGTGTCTGTGTGTGTGTGCGTCTGTGTACAGACGTGTGTGTATTGTATGTGTGTATTGTGTGTGTGTGTCTGTGTGTGTGTGCGTCTGTGTACAGACGTGTGTGTATTGTATGTGTGTATTGTGACACAGGGAATGTGTGTGTGTGTGTGTGTGTCGGTGTGTATGTCTGTGCGACTGTGTGTGTCTGTGTGTGTGTGTGTGTGTGTGTGTCTGTGTGACTGTGTGTGTCTGTGTGTCTGTGTGTGTGTGCTGTGTCTGTGTATGTGTGTGTCTGTGTGTCTGTGTGTGTGTGCTGTGTCTGTGTGTGTGTGCTGTGTATGTGTGTAAGAGAGAAAAGACACAAGATTAGAGCACACGATATGATGTACTGAAATGTCCATCTGCCTATCTTGAGGCTGTTTTAAGAACATCAGCCAGACTGTCGCCCTAGTGTCTTTGAGCCCTGCTAGTTGACCTATATTAAACTAGTCAAGACTAACCCCTTTCCTACCTTCACCCCCGTATACACATTTTCCACAACACCTTCCCGATTACTCATTTATAATAGGTGCGGATTTTAATGCCATTTGGAATCCAAGGATGGACAAATCTTACCTCGCCTTTTCCAGCGAACAAAATAATTCATCTAATGCATTAAAGGATTGGTCGAAGATTACAGGTGTAAATGACTTATGGCGATCACTTAATCCCACGACCCGAAAGTACTCTTGTCGATCTGCGAGACATAACACATTATCCAGAATAGATTATGTCTTTGCATCCCCGAGACTATTTGATAACTATGACGTGGAAATGATACTAGACAGGGTTGCCCTCTTAGTCCCGGACTATTCGATCTATCATTAGAACCTTTAGCACAATATATAAGACAATCCCAATCCATACAACCAATCGTAATCAAGGGCACACAACATAAAATTAGTTTATATGCGGACGACGTAATACTGTTCATGCAAAACCCCAACACCACACTGCCTCATCTGCTCAAGTTGATTGAGAATTTTGGAGATTTATCGGGATTCAAGATAAATTGGCCGAAGTCGGCTTTCCTTCCACTTAACACCCCTGCAAAAAAAGATATAACCCTCCCAGGAGAGATACCTATGGTAAAACATTTTAGATGCTTGGGAGTGGAAATATTCCCCACCATAAGACAAACAGTGAAGCACAATTACACAAAAATCCAAAACAAAATCAAAGACGACCTTGATAGGTGGGCAACATTTAAAAACTCAGTACAGGCACGGATATCAATAGTTAAGATGGACGTACTACCTAGAATCAACTTCTTCAGTTCAATGCTACCGTTACCCCCTCCAGAGGGTTACTGGAAAAGATTACACGCCTCCACATACAAATTTATTTGGAATAACAAACCACCACGTATAAAAAGATCCACCGCACAGAGAAATAAAGCAGACGGTGGCATGGCATTTCCAGATTTTTTCCACTATTTTAAGGCGTACACATTAAGACCATTGACATCATGGTTTGATCCCCAAGCATTAGTGTCCTGGAGAAAATTAGAAGAAAACATAGTAGCCCCACATAGACTGAAGGACATAGCATACACTAAACTACCAATCAAGCATTGTGAACGGAAATTTGGCCCCATAATTACTCATGCGATCCGGATATGGCGTGAAACACAAAAAAAATATCCTAACCCACATAAATGGCACAATCATACTCCCTTATTCAATAATAATGCACTCTTGAATGGAAAACGACCTATAAGATTCCCTATATGGGAAAAGCAAGGCATACACTCATTAGGGGATGTTTTTAACAAACAGGGTTTCTGTAGTTATGAAGAAATACAGAAGAAATTTAATCTCACCAAGTCCACACATCTTTTTTACTTACAGTTATTGTTATGTTTGAAGACTCAAGGGCCCTCATTCATCAACGTGTCTTACGCACAGATTTGTGCTTACCCTGTGCGTACGATCATTTCTAAGCAAAGAGTGGGATTCATCAATTTCAACTTGAACTTGACTCTGTGCTTACGTGTACGCACAGGTCAGAGCACACTTAGCTGACGCCCAGTGGTAGAATATCGTTACTACGCACAAGCGCTCCTCAGTACATGCATTCGTTCCAACGCGGAAATAAAGACACTGCACTGGCCGTGTTCTGTATGACCCCCGTAATTCATTATAGTTCATTGTGAAATAGCGATATTAGTGTAATTATTGTCAAACCCTAAATAGCATGTGGAATAGGTCTTTCTCTCCGAATTAATGCAGGTTTATATATATAGCGTTATGGGGTGCACTGACTGCGCTCGCAGTAACTGTTTTCAGAGATAGCATCAGATAGGGATGAATGAGGGGCAGTCTAATTGCAGAGAGAACATAATATTAACTAGAGTCCACTACCCGAGACACCTCCTTCATTTGTACCCAATTTGGGACCCAAATTGGAGCTACAAGCTTAAAAGCTTTTCCGTGCTTATTTGATCAAGGTCCAGCTGCAGAGCCGGAGAGACAGACAGCAGAGAGACAGACAGACAGACAGATAGACACTGTTCCACTGTGACTGTGTGTGACCACTAGTCTCCTAGTAGAGACCCCCCCTCTGGACCACCTCCCAGTAGAGACCCCCCCCCCCCCCCCCCCCTCTGGACCACCTCCTAGTAGAGACAAGTTTTCTGAAATGTATGTTTATATATGCAAATGAGGCACTTCCCATTAAATATGTGGACATTTATGAATGCAATAAGGCAAAATGAAGTAAAATGAGCAACTAAATGTGTGTTATTGACGTTTTATTGTCACTAGTTTCATAGAAGACATGTTTAGGAAGCACAATATAACAGAATCTCAAAATCAACAAAAAAGGTATATTTGCCTATTCACCTGCAGTGTCTCGCCTTAATCCTCATCTTCGTCTTCTTCCTAGAGAAGTCTCTACTAGGAGGTGGTCCAGAGGGGGGGGGGGGGGGGGGGGGGCTGAGTCTCTACTATTAGACTAGTAGTCACACACACACACGCACACACACACACACACACACACACACACACACACACACACACACACACACACACACACACACACACACACACACACACACACACACACACACACACACACACACACACACACACACACACACACACACACACACACACACACACACACACACACACACACACACACACACACACACACACACTGTGGAACAGTGTCTGTCTGTCTGTCTGTCTCTCTGCTGTCTGTCTCTCTGCTGTCTCTCTCAAAATAGTATAAGTGCTATCTTGGCCCTGAGAGTTGCTCTCCGGCTCTGCAGCTGGACCCTCTCAAATCAGCACGAAAAAAGCTATAAGCTTATAAAACAATTTAATATGCTAAACTTCGTTTTAAATTCCTTAATTCACTTTTGTTTATTTCATAAAGATTTTCCCGACATAATGATACCTGCCCCGACCAGATCCGTGACTCTGTTGTGATACAGATTAATTATCTACTCAGAAAGCTTATAAAACAATTTAATATGCTAAACTTTATTTTTAAATTCTTTAATTCACTTTTGTTTATTTCATAAGGATTTTCCCGACATAATGATACCTGCCCCGACCAGATCCGTGACTCTGTTGCGATACAGATGAATTATCTACTCAGAATAGTATTATAAAGTGGCTATCTTTTATGCTGTAGATCACTGCTGGTATGTATGTGCGTGCAGAACCTTTATTTCAGCGGGGACTGTAGAATTTATTTGACGTTACTGTACAATATATGTGTATTAAAAGACGGAGCTGTCTTTTATTGTATTATAATAATTATTAATATTAAAAATAGATTAAGAAAGGCATTCTTATTCCAGCATGCATTAATGACACTAACAGGCAACGGCAAAACAGTGGTTAATGGTCTTTATTAGTGTTTGCGGTGTCCAGGCAGCAATGGTCTTTTAGGAAGTTAATAGGTATAATATCCGACAGTGTACAACACCCTCGGTTTAGTCCATTCTTCCACATTTCATGGGGGTGTCCATTACCGATTTTCCTGTCCGTACACTCATTCTAAATTCTGTGCTTACGTGTGGAAATAGAACATGTTCTACGCACACGTTGATGAATGAGGGCCAAGGTGTTCCATTAACGAAACCAATTGAACACCACAGATACCACAAATTCTTCTATGAAAGAGAGACATCAAGAGGTTTTGTTTCAGATTTTTATCATCAATTACTAACGTCCTCATATGAAACCCTCCACCTAGACTCCGTCTCGGGGGAGGGATATACCAGACCTGGAAAGTGTTTTGATTGGCAAGAAGCCTGGGCAAATGTTCGACTCACATCAAGGAACCCGGACCATCAACAAATCAATCTTAACTATATTCACAGGACATACTTGACTCCTATAAGACTGAAAAAAATGGGTCTTATACAAGACTCCAAATGCTCTTTATGTACAAATGGGGACGAGGGGACGTTTATGCACATGTACTGGGACTGCCCACCAGTTAAGATATTCTGGAAAGAGGTGACCCAGCAAATATCAAATCTCGTAACTTGGAATATACCTGTACACCCCTCTGTATTACTGCTGAATGATGTTTTTGAGTGTGCAGTACATCCACAGCTAAAGAGATTGGTTTTATCGGGTATCACAGTGGCTAAAAAGCTGATAGCATCACAATGGTTCCAACCGGAAAAAATGTGCCGAAAGGTCTGGATTATTACATATCTCGATGTGATCTATCAAGAAATATCTACACCAAGAATTTTGGGTCTCAATGAATCCAAAATGACATTGTGGTTAGAAGTGGTGGAGAAAATAAAAGCTAGCATATAATGGTAATGTCTGGTTAGGAGCGAGGGAAAATGGATGGATTATCCAATGGGGGGTCCGCGAGGGGGGGGGGTACGAGCTGGAGCATATGTGTGTAGGTTTTTAGATAACAGGTATTAAGGGTATATCCTATATATGACAATTAACTAAAATGTGATTTCATTGGATGTGCACTGTCAACTAATGCTTGTGTATCTTATCGTGTGTTGTCATGTTTGTTTATGTGTTTGTTTAAAAAATAATTAAAAAATAAAATACAAAAAAAAAGAATTATAATGATTACATAACATGTTCTTTATTATATATAACCTGTTGTGAACATATTTCTTGAATAAAATGATAAAGAAAACAACTGATAGAAATCGCTGTGACACATATGTCACACCGGGCATATCACCTTAAAATGTTCATGAAAATTTGATGTGACATATATGTCACAATACGAACAATTATTATGATCTGCTCAGTTAATTTGTCTGAATCAATGATATTTAGTTAATATATTTTATATTGTTCAATTGTTCAAAGCATATTAAAACAAATATCAGTCATATTTCAATGTAGTACCCTGTAGTGCCATGTAGTACCCTATAGTGCCATGTAGTACCATGTAGTACCCTGTAGCTCCATGTAGTACCCTGTAGTGCCATGTAGTACCATGTAGTACCCTGTAGTGCCATGTAGTACCATGTAGTACCCTGTAGTGCCATGTAGTACCATGTAGTACCCTGTAGTGCCATGTAGTACCTTGTAGTGCCATGTAGTACCATGTAGTACCATGTAGTACCCTTTAGTGCCATGTAGTGCCATGTAGTGCCCTGTAGTGCCATGTAGTACCATGTAGTACCATGTAGTACCATGTAGTGCCATGTAGTACCCTGCAGTGCCATGTAGTACCCTGTAGTGCCATGTAGTACCCTGTAGTACCCTGTAGTGCCATGTAGTACCATGTAGTACCCTGTAGTACCCTGTAGTACCATGTAGTACCCTGTAGTGCCATGTAGTACCCTGTAGTGCCATGTAGTACCCTGTAGTGCCATGTAGTACCATGTAGTACCCTGTAGTGTCATGTAGTACCCTGTAGTGCCATGTAGTACCCTGTAATAATAATAATAACTTTATTTGTATAGCACTTTTCATACAGGGGTTGCAGTTCAAAGTGCTTCACAACAGTAAAAAATACAGGCATAAGCGAGCATACATTTACATTTACATTTAGTCATTTAGCTGACGCTTTTATCCAAAGCGACTTACAAGTTCTGTGCGACAAGACAGCAAGAAAAGATAGTCATCAGTAAGAAGTAAAAAGTGCAATAACCGACACATGAATTTGATAGGCAGTGTACAAGAGTAGGCAGGGTAAGAATAGTGCAGGTAAATACAAGTTGTGTCAGGATATCCCTGATGTTTCCTCTTGCCACTAGGTGGTAGCAGATATCTATCAGTGAAATGCCTGAGCAAAGAGATTTTAAGCTGTCTTTTAAAGATGTCTAGCGAGTTGGCTTCCCTGATGTTTTGGGGTAGTTTGTTCCATAGTTTTGGGGCATAGTTGATAAAGGCTGCATTACCGATCCTCTTTTGACTGCTTCTGGGAGCCTCTAGTAGTCCAGCAGCTGATGATCGCAGTGTTCTTGCTGGTGTGTAATTTATTAGAGTGTTGGCGATGTAGCTAGGTCCCTGTCCATTTAGAGCTTTGTATGTAAGGAGAAGGACCTTAAAGTCAATTCTAAATGTTACAGGAAGCCAGTGTAAAGCAGCTAAGACTGGACTAATGTGCTCTCTCCTTTTGGTTCTAGTTAGCAGTCGGGCTGCAGAGTTTTGGATTAGCTGAAGTCTCTCTGTGGTTTTCTTAGGGAGACCTGTGAAAAGTGCATTACAGTAGTCTAACCGGCTAGATATGAATGCATGAATTAGCTTCTCAGCATCGTTCTGATTAATAAATGGTCGTACTTTTGCTATATTTCTGAGATGGAAGAACGATGTTTTCGTCACTTTGCTAATATGAGATTTGAAGTTCAGTTCTGAATCTATGATAACCCCAAGACTAGTGACCTCAGATTTGATCCAAGGGGTTAGTCCCCCCAGGTTCTTTATTAATGTTTCTTTTTTTTGGAGCCGATAATTAGAATTTCAGTTTTGTTCTCGTTTAGTTTCAGGAAGTTCTTACTCATCCATTTATTTATTGCCAGTAAGCAGTCTGTAATGGAGCTAATCGCTGTATCATTTGGTTCAGCAGATATGTACAGTTGTGTATCATCCGCATAGCTATGGAAATCTACATTATGTTCTCTGATGATATCACCCAGCGGTAACATGTAAAGGGAGAAGAGTAAAGGACCTAAGCAACTCCCTTGTGCAACTCCATAGTTGTTGTCGTATATATCAGACATGTGATCTCCTAGTTTAACATAGAATTTCCTCCCTCTGATGTATGTTTTAAACCAGCCCAGCACATGTTCTGAGAAACCGACATGGTTTTCAAGACGATCGATTAGAATATCGTGATCGATTGTATCAAATGCTGCACTGAGATCTAACAGGATAAGGATGGAGATCTTATTCTCGTCAGAGTTTAGTCTGAGGTCACTGATTATTTTGGTGAGGGCAGTTTCAGTGCTATGATATTTTCTGAATCCTGACTGAAATTGATGTTGTTTTCTTCAAGAAAGGAATTTATTTGAACTGAAACTATCTTTTCAAGTACTTTACTAATGAATGGTAGGTTGGATATTGGACGATAATTTGCCATTTCATTACTATCCAAGTTAGGTTTTTTTAGTAATGGCTTTACAACTGCTGTTTTAAAGGCATCTGGGAAAATACCAGTCCTAAGGGAAGTGTTTATGATATCTAGCACAGGGCTTGAAACACTATTAAACACCCGTTTGAAGAAAGCTGTAGGTATAGGGTCAATGTCTGAGGTGGAGGAGTTACATTCTGAGACAGTATCCTGTAGTACCCTGTAGTACCATGTAGTACCATGTAGTATCCTGTAGTACCCTGTAGTATCCTGTAGTACCATGTAGTGCCATGTAGTGCCATGTAGTGCCATGTAGTACCATGTAGTGCCATGTAGTGCCATGTAGTGTACCCTGTTGTACCCTACCATGTAGTACCATAGTATCCTGTAGTACCCTGTAGTATCATGTAGTGCCATGTAGTGCCATGTACTGTAGTACCATGTAGTACCTTGTAATACCCTGTAGTGCCATGTAGTACCATGTAGTGCACTACATAGGAATTAGGAATACATTTAATGATTAACGCCCAATGTGACATATATGTAACATTTCAGATCTTTGCCATTAGGGGGCGCTAATTTGAAAATAAATTCAGAAATGTGTTCTTTGTAGACTATTTAGTCAGTCTTATGCCCCTCATAATTTTCCTTGAAGGAGAAATGCGTGTGGGTTCTAATGGGATAATACCTTGAATAATTCAAAAACATAAACAATAGCTCTGTTGAGCTCCTAAGGTACTTGTAAAATTATTCAATAGCTTTATATCTGCGCATATCATATATTTCAGAGGTGAGTTTAACACAGAAGCAGTGAGCTATTCTTATTCAATTATGACAAAACTCTGCCTACCGTATTCCTGATTTAAGAGCTTCATTTTTAAACAGCAACGAACATCTGAACCCTAAAAAAATTGCATATGGGCCTACAACACAGAAAGATGTTCACTGACAACGTCTTTCACGTTCTAGAAGAAACCTTGTTCCTGACATAAACCAAGTCATAGAAATCTCCAATATAATAATATAGGTCTAGTGTCGTGGCAAGTTTAGCACAGTGGCTACAGTATAGCTTCCCGCTCAATGCACAAATTCACCTAAAACATTATATTTTCATTGGCTTCCAATTGTGATTCTAGGCGAGGTAGAATACAGTGCATGAACCTCATAATTTGCTGTTCCATTTGACGTTGAAACGGTTCTGAAGAGTTTATCTCCGGCCACTAGAGGGCAGCGTCTCACTAGTATTGCTGACCAGATATGCCCTGTTCTGTTCTATTATTGCCGAGCAGCCATTTTAGTTTTCACGGACATTCGTTCAGTCCGCCTCGGGTCGAGACGTTCATTCACTCATTCACGTGAGATTGTTTACATCACTAATTAGTGTTTATATACATTATATAGCGATATATATATTTATGAGTTACTATAGTTTTGTTATGTATTTATGTGATACGTTGTCAGCTTATTTCGCTGTCTTGTTCTGTTTCAGGGTGTCGTCATCTTTGTCAATTCAATACTGAAACTGACATTGAGCAGTGTGTTTCTTCAGGTTCAGGTTATGTTCGATAACTTAGTGGATGTGTTGCCTTTATTGATGCCTTTAATTTGGACTCAAATGGGTTTAGCTATGAGTATCACATCTTGGTGCTGAAAGGACTGCTGATTTTATGTTAGTACATTTACAGTACGTTTACATTTAGTCATTTAGCTGACGCTTTTATCCAAAGCGACTTACAAGTTCTGTACGACAAGTCAGCATGGAGGGTAAAACTAGGGTTGCCACCTTTAACCAATAGAAATAAGGGACACCTATCATCGAGTGTGCACGAGAAAAAGAATTTGGGCGGTTTTGGGGCGTTTTTTGGGCGAAAATGGCCGGATTTTGTCACTATTTTTTTTTTTTACTTTATTTCGGTTTTAGGGTTAGGCTTAGGGTTATGTTATTTAATTATTTTGGGGAGCCAGCCCCCCAAACTCCTGAAATGCATAGAAATCTATGAAATCTCAATAAAACAATCTATGACATTTATATTAAAAAGAGCTAGCCCCCCAAACCCCTAAAATACATAGAAATCTATGAATTTTTGGAACAGTTACTATATATAGTCAAGAAAGCATTTAGTCATACTTAAAGTTTAAAGTGCTTTATTTGCATTTAACATTGTTTAAATAAATTGGCTGAACTATATCCTCAACTTTTAACTGGCACTCGTAAATATGACCACATCTCAGGCGCCTAGTGAGCTGGATGCAATCCTACCTGGAGGGGAGAGAACAGATGGTAGAGGTAAACGGTACTCTATCCCCCCCCCTCACAGTGAGCTGTGGTGTTCCACAAGGAAGCATACTAGGACCGCTACTCTTCCTAATTTATGCAAATGACATGTCGTCAGCCTGTGACTGCAACTTGTTCCTGTTTGCGGACGACTCAGCCCTGCTGGTCTCTGACAAGAACAAGTTGCAGGTTGAAAAAACCCTCAGCTCGGAACTAGGCAAAATCTGCATATGGCTCGCTGATAACAAACTATCATTACACATGGGCAAAACAGAGTCCATTCTCTTCGGTTCAAATAACAAACTCAGCAAGACCGGCGGCTTCTCAGTTACAGTGGGTGACAATATTGTCACAAGGAAAGACGAAATTACCTACCTGGGTTCCATCCTAGAGGCAAATCTTTCCTGTGACAAAATGGCATCCAATGTAATAAAAAAAGTCAACCAACGAACTAGATTCTTGTACCGGATCTCCTCTCTGGTAAACAAGAATACCCTGAAGACTCTGGCAGGAGCACTCATTCAAGGGTACTATGACTATGCGTGCACCTCATGGTACCAAAGCACCTCAAAGGCGCTTAAAACAAAATTACAAACATCACAAAACAAACTGGTCAGACTACTACTTGACCTGAACCCCAGAACCCACCTCACCCCTGCCCACTTTGACAACCTAGGATGGCTTAGAGTAGACGACAGAGTACAGCAACTTGCAATGGGCCTGGTCTACAAGATACACTATACGACCGGGGTGCCCATGTACATGTCAAAATACTTCCCAAAGGTCAGTGAATACCACAACCACTACACCAGAGGGGGCTCAACAAATCATGTTAAACCCAGATTCGGCTCAAACAAGGGACTAAACACGTTTCGCAATTATGCCACAACAATGTGGAACGCCCTACCCAAAGCTGTAAAGGAATGTGAATCCCTGCCCACATTCAAAACAGCTCTTAAAGAGCACCTACGGGAGGCTGCAATTCGAAACTGGCCACCGTAAATGCCCAAAACCCCCACCACCTCCTAATAGACAGTCTCCTCCCCACCGCATGTATATATTCCCTCCCCGCCGTATGTATATTTCTCTCCCACCCACCCACCCCCTCCTAATGTACAGTCCCCTCCCCATCATATGTATATACTCTGTCAGGATCTAGGGGTAACAGTACTGTATATTTGATTACCGTTTATGTCACAAATGTATCAGTACTAAATACCTATATGTCCCTATGCCATAAATGTCATGTATGTTGTGTATGTGATAAATGTCTATATGAATTGAAAATGGGGGACCCTGATGGAAACAAGACAAACGTCTTTCTCAGGTCTGCATCCCCTTAACAATTGTATGTATTGAGCCGTACTGTATTGTACCCATTCTGCAATCTGTTAAATAAAGTTTTCATTCATTCATTCATTCATTCATTCATTCATTCATTCATTCATTCATTCATTCATTCACTCACCGATTTTATCCTCACTCCACTGGCTCCCCGTGCACTTTAGGATTCATTTTAAAATTATTTTATTTGCTTTTAAAGCTCTTCATGACCTTGCCCCACCCTACCTTTCTGAGCTGTTGCAGTTCTATACACCTTCTCGCTCTCTCAGGTCAACTGACCAGCTGCTAGTGCCTACAACTAGGCGTATGCTCAGGGGGACCGTGCCTTCTCCGTTGTCGCCCCCAAAATGTGGAACGAGCTGCCACTGCAGATTAGGCAGGCCTCATCACTGCCCCGTTTCAAAGTCCTCCTTAAGACCCACCTTTTCTCTCTGGCTTTCGACACCATGTAGCTTGTTGATTTTATGATCTTATTGTCTTACTGTGTTATTGTTGTATCGTTTTGTTACTGTGTCCTTTGCTTTTAAATATTTTTTAAGTTCTCTGATCTATTTTAATTTGTATTGCTGAATATGTTTACCTTTTTTTTTCTTCTCTTTTTTGGTACTCTTTTTATCAACTTTTAGTGCTGCTTATAGTTTTTAATATGCTCCCTCTGTACAGCACTTTGTGCCCCTGTGGCTGTTAAAGCGCTTTATAAATAAAGTTGGATTGGATTGGATTGGATAGCCTCAACTTGAGCATAATACTGTATGCATATAAAGTGCTGTAAAAACAAAGCCTGGGAACACTTTTACTGAAAGAGAACAATAATACAATGAAACACTTGTGTGACCCAAATTAAAAGATTAATAAAAAAGAAAGTGCAAAGAAGAGTAGGCTCCTGGCTGCCAGGGCTGGTAAATAGAAATACTGACATCTAGGTAAAAACACAACCAGATAAATAAGATGTAATATCCCATACCGAATCAATCTCAGGAGATGTTTCACCCATGAAGAACTGTGACATGTGCTTGGGTCCTTTCTTTGCGTTCTTATATTTCGGGAATGTTGTTCTCCTGAGGCATGCTGTCTGATGTCAGTCAGTCAGTCGACCATGCGCCACAGAAAACACATACATACATACTCTGACACTATCAAGCCAGTGGTTTGCCTCTTCCCACTCAGGTCTGTATTTCTGGAGGCATTTTGTCTTTTTAGGACGCGATGGAGTAACAGTGTCTGCTGTAGACATTTTCAAAGCGTCTTCGAAAATAAATCACGCAGCGCACAGACAGATGATTGGCACAACGGCACAGAACTCTTCTTAGCAACGTGAAAGCGCTAATTCTCTGGGTGCTCCAGTAGCACACCATGTTACCGCACTGCGTCGCGGGACTCCGTGCTGCGTCACGGATCTGGTTGACTCCGAGTTCGATTCCCGGACTCGCCGTCATTTGCCGAATGTCTCCCCCTGCTCTCTCTCCCGTTTCACCCTACAACTGTCGGTCATGCTTGACCAGAAAAGCGATAAACGCTAAAAAATAAAGTTTAAAAAAAAGAAAGCGCTAATTCTCATTGGTCGGTGAGCTGCTGAGCGCACGCCCACCATACCAGAGTTGCCATGTCTGTTTATTTCCCGCAACTTTGACACAATCTTGCTTGTTTTTGTAGCTCGGCTGGCTCATTTCTCTCACTAAACTGGCAACCTTAAAATACGGGACAAAGGGCGTCCCGTATCAGTTCAATACGGAACGCGTCTTTTAGTTCCCAATTACGGGACGATTCCATATTTTAAGGGACAGGTGGCAACCCTAGGTAAAACTCTTTAGGAGAGACAGCGACCCACACGTAGCACACTCGCCGGTGAACCAACACACGTCCTGGGCGGTAGATGAGTCTACCCTTGGCCGGGTTCTTTGGTGCGAGTGTTTTTATCGTGTAACATTAGCATACTTAGCTACAGATGGTGGGCTCGCTATTGGCTGTTCTCACCTGTCCCTACAAACCTCACGAGGGACGTGTCAGCTAAAGAGAGGGCTACGTGGACGAGGCGGTGGACGAACCCGGGCTACTGTGTTTCTGCTAAGCAACCTACACACTTCCCAAGTTGTGGATACGTCCACACTCTGGCTAATGGTGAGTAGCATAGCGGTTGCTGCTAGGGTGTGTGTGTGGGCGTAGGCCTGGAAGCCTATTGCTTAATAACAGCACAGCAGTGCTGCTTTTGCTTCCGCGTTTTCCCTGATTGGCTGCGCCATGCCCCGCGGCAGGCGCGGCAACCGCAGAGCAGAGCGGCAGAGCGAGCGGAGCGGCAGAGCGCGAGCGAAATTAGGTAACCGCCCAAGTAATCCGCCATGATTTTCATTCGGCGCTTCAGCTCACCTGGCAGAGCAGCGGTCCTGCGGTCCTGCGGTTCGTTGTTGACGAGTTCGAATACCATGATTCTTTTTTTTTTTAACGTGATTTTTTTTTTAACGTGTATTCTTTCGCCGGTTAAGGTTAGGCATGGTTAAGGTTAAGGTTAAGGTTAGGCATTGTTTCGGAGTTGGTTAAGGTTAGAACGGTTAAGTTTAGGCGCTGTTAAGGAGCTGGTTAAGGTTAGAGTTTGTCTAAGAGAATGGCAATATTCTTTCTATGGTTAAGGTTAGGCATGGTTAAGGTTAAGGTTAAGGTTAGGCATTGTTTCGGAGTTGGTTAAGGTTAGAACGGTTAAGTTTAGGCGCTGTTAAGGAGCTGGTTAAGGTTAGAGTTTGTCTTAGAGACAGCCTATTTCCGCACTGCCGCTCTCCCGCGTTGCCGCGGTCAGGGCCGCCTCAGGGGGTGTGCGAGCAGTGCGGTCGCACAGGGCCTCGCGGGAAGGGGGGCCTCAAAAAAAAAAAAAAAAAAAATGTATTTATAATTTTTTTTATTTTTATTTTTTATTTTTTATTTTTTTTGCGAGGCCCCCCTTCCCGCGAGGCCCTTTTTCATCACAGACCTAAAATCTAGTTTTGCTTATATGCTTATATATTTCACATTAGACACGTTTGTAGAATGTGTCTGACTTATTCCTGGGTCTGCAGATATACTCACTATTGGAGCTCAGCCTCTGGGGTTCTGCAGCAGACACACTATTGGTTTCAACGAAGGGAGTGGTTTTACTTACATCATGTGTAGTACACTACGCCGGCGTGAGTCAGCTGCGTTTGACTATTATGCTTAGTTATGCCAGCCAAGACGAAGAAAGAGGTCGGTCATTATCAGTCGGTCGGTCACCAAGGAACGTTGACGAAAGGCGGGACAAATGGCCGGAGCCTTGTCATGATGCAGTCGGGATATAGCCATGATGATGATGTCGGCTAGTAGCTAGCTTAGCTAAAGGCTATCTAGCGTTAGCTAACCTAGAGACATGCAGCCAAGATGAAGAGGATGGTCGTTTGGCAGATGAACTTCGTCAACTCCACGCGGTTGTCTCCATCATCTAATTCAGCGCTATTCAGAGGAGCGAGGCGAGTGGATGTCTATTCAAAAGCAGCATGGATCAGAAGAAATTACACCGTGGGCCAAGAAAGTCTCCTTCCAACTTTACCATTGGCGCTGCATTGATACTGCGTTATGGTGAGTCAACCTATGATTATATACCCGCCGTGGACCTATCTCTCTTTCTCTCTCTCTGGAGCCAAACTGGTCGACTAGCTAATATAGTACTACTAGTAGCTAAGCTAACGGTGTGTGCCTGGTGAGAGCACCTGGCTGTATGTAGCCGCATAGCTTGCTTCTGCGTTAGCTAATGGTTAGCACAAGCATCAAACAAACGTTCCCAGCTGAAGCTAAACAGCTAACTGGCTAACAGTTAGCTCAATCAGCTGTTAGCTAATTAGCTGTTAGCTTGTGCTAACCATTAGCTAAGGCAGAAGCAAGCTATGCGGCTACATACAGCCAGGTGCCTGATTGAGCTAACTGTTAGCCAGTTAGCTGTTTAGCGTCAGCTGGGAACGTTCGTTTGATGCTATCAGTTAGCCTTGAGAATAGCAGGGGGTTCTGGCAGACTGGCACTCTGACTACGACATCATCTTTGACAGAAGATGTAGTCGGGCCTGCACCATGACAAGGCTCTGGCCATAGCTTATTTGTCCCGACAGCGAGAGGCCTTTCGTCAACGTGGAGACCTGTGTTGCGGCCTTTCGCCCTGCGTTCCTTTTGTGAAGGTAAGATTAATGAAAATGTCATGACATTACCCCACTCTTCCTTCCTTCCCCTCCCGAATGTTTTGTTAATAACGATGTTTTTTTCCAGGCAAAACATATGCTACTTCACAACATTTGGAGATACGACATGTGCTGTGTGTGAATGTCTTGGTCGTTTGTGTAGCTTGGGTAGCGTTGGGCCGTTGGCCAAAGCTGTGTGTGGCCTGGTGTCACAGTACCTGGCTAGCTTATTGATTGATTGATTGATTGAAAAGTTTATTAACAGATTGCAGAATGGGTACAGTACAGTACAGCTCAATACATACAATACAAGGGGATGCAGACCAGAGAAAGACTTTCGACTTGTTTACATCAGGGTCCCCCATTTTCAATTCATCATAACATATATGACATACATGACATACAGATAGACAGTACTGCTACATCTATACATTTATGACATATCAGATTTGCAAATACAGTACTGTTTGTGATACAAAAGTGTCCAGAAAAGGAGTGTATATACATTTGGCATAGAAACTGTACATTGGAGGAGGTTGGTTGGGTGGGGTGGGGTTGGGTGGGTTGGGTGAGGGCTGTACATTGGAGGTGGGGGGGGGGGGGGGGGGGGTTGGGAAGGGGACACACACACATTTTACACTGTACATTGGAATATTGACAAAGCCTTACTTGGTCATTTACTGTACAACTAGGTTAGGACATTTGTAGGGGCCAGTTTCGAATTGCAGTCTCACGTAGGTGTTTTTTGAGAGTGTTTTTGAAGGTGGGTAGTGATTCACATTCCTTTACAGCTTTAGGCAGGGCGTTCCACATTGATGTGGCATAATTGCGAAACGTGTTTAGTCCCTTGTTTGATCCGAATCTGGGTTTTACATGATTTGTGGAGCTCCCTCTGGTGTTGTGATCGTGGTATTCACTGACCTTTGGGAAGTATTTTGACATGTACATGGGTACCTTGGTCGCGTAGTGTATCTTGTAGACCAGGCCCATTGCAAGTTGCTGTACTCTGTCGTCTACTCTAAGCCATCCTAGGTTGTCAAAGTGGGCAGGGGTGAGGTGGGTTCTAGGAGTCAGGTCAAGTAGTAGTCTGACTAGCTTGTTTTGAGATGTTTGTAATTTGTTTTTTAGTGCCTTTGAGGTGCTTTGGTACCATGAGGTGCAAGCAGAGTCGTAGTACCCTTGAATGAGTGCTCCTGCTAGAGTCTTCAGGGTATTCTTGTTTACCAGAGAGGAGATCCGGTACAAGAATCGCGTTCGTTGGTTGACTTTTTTTATTACATTGGATGCCATTTTGTCACAGGAAAGATTAGCCTCTAGGATGGAACCCAGGTAGGTAATTTCATCTTTCCTTGTGATAATATTGTCACCCACTGTAACCGAGAAGCCGTCGGTCTTGCTGAGTTTGTTATTTGAACCGAAGAGAATGGACTCTGTTTTGCCCATGTGTAATGATAGTTTGTTGTCGGCGAGCCATATGCAGATTTTGCCTAGTTCCGAGCTGAGGGCTTTTTCAACCTGTAACTTGTTCTTGTCAGAGACCAGCAGGGCTGAGTCGTCCGCAAACAGGAACAAGTTGCAGTCACAAGCTGACGACATGTCATTTGCATAAATTAGGAATAGTAGCGGTCCTAGTATGCTTCCTTGTGGAACACCACAGCTCACTGTGAGGGGGGGGGGATAGTGTACCGTTTACTTCCACCATCTGTTCCCTCCCCTCCAGGTAGGATTGTATCCAGCTCACTGATAAACTATCAAAACCAATTGCTTTTAGCTTGTCAATCAGAATGGTGTGATTGACAGTGTCGAAGGCCTTTTGTAGGTCCAGCATGACCATGCCGCAGTATTTGCCCGCGTCCACCTCTTGTTTGATGTGGTCGTTCAAGTAGAGAAGGCATGTGTCAGTGGAGTGGGATGTTCTGAAGCCAGATTGGAATTCGTAGATTAGATTTTTTTCCGCGAGGTACTTTTCGATCTGTTCGTATACTATTTTTTCCATGACTTTCGAGATGGATGTAAGGATAGAAACAGGGCGGTAGTTACCCGGGTCTAATTTGCTGCCCTTTTTGTGCAGGGGTGTTACTCTCGCAATTTTGAAGTCCTTGGGGACGTGTCCCTGTTTTATGGAGAGGTTTATTATGTGTGTGATGACTGGGGTGATGGCTGCTGCTGAGTCTCTGAGGAATTTGGAGGGGATGTTGTCATGGCCAGTGGCCTTGTTTGGTTGGAGGGCGCTCAGTTTTTTGAGTACCTCATCTGTAGTTACTATTTCCAGTTTGAAGTCGTCTTTGTGGACGCCTAGGTTCTTGTAGTATGCTACTATGTGTTCTACCCCATACTGCCCTGAGTGGGAGGGTAGTTTGTTTACCAGTGTTGTGGCTATGTTTGTGAAGAAAGTGTTTAAGTAATTGGCTACATCCAGCTTGTCTGTGATGAGCGTGTTGTCCGTCTTTATGTTTATGTTTGAGAACCTGGTTTTGAGTTTTTTACTGCAGCCTAGTTGATTGTTGAGTAATTTCCAAAGTTCACGTGGTTTATTTTTGTTTTCCTCGGTTTTGTCATTGATGAAATTTTTTTTAGCAGTTTTGATCATGGAGTTTACGTCATTTCTTAGTCTGTTTCTTTCTAGTTTGAGTTCAGTCACGTGGTCTTGGAGTTCACTGCTCGTGCTTTTGGTAAGCTTTGACTGACTTTTACGAAACTCAGAGCATTTTTTGTCTCTGGCTTTCATAGCGGTCAGTATTTCAGTGTGCATCCATGGCTCAGCGCGATTTTTTACCCTGGTGGTTCTTAGGGGGGCCATGTTGTTTAGTATTGATGAAAATTTGGTTTTGAAGCCAAGCCAAGTTTCTTCAACCAGTGTACCATTGAGTTCATCTGACCAGTCCAGACTCTCCAGTTCATCTGATGTCGGCTATTGGCTCCTTGCTGCTTTGGTTTCTCTGGTATAGACCCTCTTCTTGTTGGATTTAAGTGTTGATCTTTGTCCTTTTGGATCTCTCATACATGCTCTAGTCTCTCTCTAACACACACACACATGACAAACACACATGTTCTCTCTCTCTCTCTCTCTCTCTTTCTAACACACACAGTCTGCCTATGGCGGCCTTTCTCGATGGCTAGGCTGTGCTCAAGGATCTTCAGTCACAGTGCTCAGGTATTCTGCCACTGTGTACTCTCTGTTTAGGGCCAAATAGCATTTCAATTTCTTTCCAATGTGTCTCTCTCTCTCTCTCTCTCTCTTGGATTTAAGTGTTGATCTTTGTCCTTTTGAATCTCTCATACATGCTCTAGTCTCTCTCTAACACACACACACATGACAAACACACATGTTCTCTCTCTCTCTCTCTCTCTCTTTCTAACACACACACAGTCTGCCTATGGCGGCCTTTCTCGATGGCTAGGCTGTGCTCAAGGATCTTCAGTCACAGTGCTCAGGTATTCTGCCACTGTGTACTCTCTGTTTAGGGCCAAATAGCATTTCAATTTCTTTCCAATGTGTCTCTCTCTCTCTCTCTCTGTACACTGTATATTGACTGTAGAACGGGAGCTCTCTCTCGCTCTCTCTTTTGCTATATGTTGACTGTATCATGCCCCGCCTCGGGCAGCGCTATTATTTAAGAATATGTTGACTGTATAAAAAAAAAATATATATATATATATATATATATATATATATATATTTATTTTTTTACCTTTTGGGGGGGGGGGGGGGGGCCTCGCGTTAAATCTCGCACAGGGCCTCGCATTTCTCCCAGGCGGCCCTGGCCGCGGTCACATGGTCAAATTGTCACATTCTTGCACTGCTGCGCTGTTAAAAAGCAACACGCGGCCTGGAAGTTCATTCTCTGTGTGCCCAGTGACTGGCACACCCAAGGCCGCCTCAGGGGGTGTGCGAGCAGTGCGGTCGCACAGGGCCTTTTATAATTTTTTATTTCTTTTTGCAAGGCCCCCCTTCCCGCGAGGCCCTTTCTCATCACAGACCTAAAATCTAGTTTTGCTTATATGCTTATATATATTTCACATTAGACACGTTTGTAGAATGTGTCTGACTTGTTCTGGGCTCTGCGGCTCTGCAGATATACTATTGGAGCTCTGTGGCTCTGCAGATACACTATTGGAGCTGTGCAGCTTTGCAGCAGATATACTATTGGTTTCAACGATGGGAGGGGTTAGAGGTAAGGTACAGTCGGCCGGCGTGCGTCTGACTATTTCCACGGGTGCGCGTGCAGCATTGGAGGTTATGCCAGCCAAAACGAAGAGGACGGTCGTTCGGCAGATGGACTGAAGATGAAAGTTGTTGCATGTTAGAAAGTTCAGTCAGGCTAGCCATGTCGGCTTAGCTAAAGGCAGGGACAGCTAGTTCGCTTTAGCTACGTTATCGAGTGCTAACGTGTGAGAGAGAGAATAGGGATACTGCTTCTGTCAGACCATATATGGAAAGTTTGATTGATTGAAGCCACGCCCCCGTTTGAGATGATTTGTGACCCTAAACCCCGCCCCGTTTCTGAGGCGGGACTTCCGGTTTCAGAAGGGGAGGGGTTATAGGGGGAGGGACTTCCGGTTTCAGAATTATTTTTCAGAATAAATCAACCGATTGAAATTGGAATTTGTGTGTGTGTGTGTGTGTGTGTGTGTGTGTGTGTGTGTGTGTGTGTGTGTGTGTGTGTGTGTGTGTGTGTGTGTGTGTGTTTTCTTGCATAAAGCCAAATGCAAGAGAGTGTGTATGGGAATATTTTTAAGAAAAAATTAAGGCTGTCAAAGTTAGCGCGATATTATCGCGTTAACTTTGACTTCCTTTAATGGCACTATTTTTTTTGTCGCGAGATTAACGAGCGGGCTGTGATTGGACCTCGGGCCCCCGTGGTTTGGGAAATCCGGAAGCAATGCACTAACGTTGAAGCCGCGGCAAATAATATTATCAACAAACCCCTGTTAGCACAATGCCTAGACAGGACACTATTTTGAATGGCAAGTTTAGCTTCAAAGCCATGCCAGATGGCTCTCTCGACTGGACAAAGGTAATTTGTATCTACTGTCGATGTGAGTTGAGTTACCACCAGAGTACGTCTAGTTTAAGATACCACTTGTATGCCAAACACAGTGCCATTGCAGATAGCCCCACCCCTGTTCCTCCTCGCTTGAGGCAAACAACGATGGGTGATAATATGCTGGGGAAACAGCTGGACAGCGCTACAAGCCGCAAGCTAACAACAGCGGTCGCTAAATGGGTGGCTACGGCTTGCAGGCCGATTAACATTGTGGAGGATGTCGGTCTGCGTGAAGTCATACGCATCGCATCCAACGACTGGACTTATGAATTGCCTTGTAGAGCCACTACTACCAAGAAGATTGGCGGCTTGTATGAAAACGAGAGAGCCAAATTGGCGGAGGCATTGGGGGTGACGAGCACAGTTGCGCTCACTGGAGATTATTGGACTTCACTCGCTAATCACAGTTACCTCGGGGTCACAGCGCATTATTTTGACGAGCAGTGGGGACTTCAGTCACATGCGTTGACTGTTATGAAGACAGAGGAGAGGCACTTTGCCAACACATGCGCGGAGCACTTCATGCAGGTAGCCCGAGAATGGAACCTTGAAGATAAAGTCAGCACACTGACCACCGACAGTGCACGCAACATGATCGCAGCGTCCAGCCGACTCCCGTTTGAACACATGCCTTGCGCAGCACACCTCCTCCAACGAGCCATCACAGTGTCTCTACAAAACAGCCCATTTGATAATGCATTGACAAAATGCAGAAAGGTAGTGGGCCATTTCAGACACAGCGCACCAAATGCAGCAGAGCTTGAGCAGCAGCAGGTTGCAAATGGAAAATCTAAAGAGGCACTCACACCAGACGTTTCAACTAGATGGAACAGCACCCTGGAGATGATCAGGCGGATTCTGAGGAATCAAGAACCACTGAGAGAGGTCCTGGCCCTACATGCAACCAAGGTCACAATGCCAACAGCAGCTGAGCTGGACAAATTGCAGAAGTTGGAGACAGTACTGGAACCCTGCAGGTGAATTATTGATACTCTCATTGATACTATGTTTCTGACTCAAAGTGTGTGTGTGTGTGTGAGAGAGAGCGCTGGGAGAGTGTGTGTGTGTGAGAGAGAGCGCTGGGAGAGTGTGTGTGTGTGAGAGAGAGCGCTGGGAGAGTGTGTGTGTGTGAGAGAGAGCGCTGGGAGAGAGTGTGTGTGAGAGATAAAGAAGGGGCAAGCTAGAAAGAGAGTGTGTGAGAGAGAGAGAAAGAGGGGGGTGTGAGAGAGATGAAGAAGGGGCAAGAGAGAGAGCTGGGAGACTGTGTCAAGTCAGCTTTATTTTTATAGCACATTTACAATTACTAAAAGCCAACCAAAGTGCTTTACAAGTAGGACATGATAAACACATACAATGCAGTAACAAGTAAAATACACTAAACTTACAGAAAAGGGTATTGAACAAAGTGTGTGTGTGAGGGGGGGGGGGGGGGGGGGGTCCTCAGCCCTTGTGTGGGTGATGTAACAAGTTCCTAACTTTTTTCTTTCCACTATTATTGCAGGTACATAACAGAACTTCTCGGAGGAGAGAAGTTTGTATCCTGCTCAGTGGTGCTGCCAGCCTTGTGCCATCTGTCACAAGTCATGGATGTCTCTGAGGATGACCCAGCATATATGGTGAAATTCAAGGAGACCTTCACAGCAGACTTGAAGCAACGCAAGGCCAAAACAAACTTGACATGGCTGAGGGTTGCGACAGCTCTGGACCCTAGGTTTAAGGACCTCAAGTCTTTGAGCAAAGCTGAGAGGGCTGAGGTGTGGCGTTCGATCAGTGCCTTGCTCAGGGGGTGGCCTGCACAGCAGGAACAACCAACGACGTCTGAGCCACCTAAGGGGACAAAAAGATTAGCTCTGCTTGCTCCACCGTCTTCATCGGATGAAGAGGAAGAGGACTGCATTGAGAAATGTGTGGAGCGCTACAGGGCGGAGCCAACTATTGACACAGAGGACTGTCCACAGCAGTGGTGGTCCAACCATGAAGGGGCACACAGCATGATGGCCTGCCTTGCACGCAAGTACTTGGCAACACCTGCCACCTCCGTGCCATGCGAGAGGTTGTTTTCACTGTCTGGGCATATTGTTTCAAAGAAGAGAGCCTCCCTGTCTTCTGAAAATGTCAACAGGCTTGTCTGTTTGAGCAACTGGCTCAGTGCAAAGAAATAATTACACACACACACACACACACACACACACACACACACACACACACACACACACACACACACACACACACACACACACACACACACACACACACACACACACACACACACACACACACACACACACACACACACACACACACACTTGAATACTTTATTTGGTTCCACAAATTATATTACATAAACAGGGAATCAAATGTATCAGGGCCAAGCAGCACTGAACACTTAAGGGTACACATAGCACCTCCTTCTCCACGCGGCTAAGCTGCCAATAATAGCTGAGACAGAGCAATATTTGGCAATTTGTTTGTCTTTTGTCTTTGACATTGCAGCAATTCTCAGTCGGGGCTTGTTTAGTGTGGTAACGAGGCACATGTTTACCAAAAGCGTCCAGTGCATCTTATATCCCCACTTCACACACACATACACTTAAACACACATACAAACACACATACACACCCACTAACACACACCCACTAACACACACCCACTAACACACACACACACACACACACACATACACTTAAACACACATACAAACACACATACACACCCACTAACACACACACACATACACACACATACACATAAACACACACACACACACACACATACACACACACACACACACACACACACACACACACACACACACACACACACACACACACACACACACACACACACACACACACACACACACACACACACACACACACACACACACACACACACACACACACACACACACATAGTATAACTGATATTAATTGTATCTGTTAAAAGAGCAGAAGAAAGCTGAGCTGGTGTTTATTTGATCTGTTAAAAGAGCAGAAGAAAGCTGAGCTGGTGTTTATTTGATCTGTTAAAAGAGCAGAAGAAAGCTGAGCTGGTGTTTATTTGATCTGTTAAAAGAGCAGAAGAAAGCTGAGCTGGTGTTTATTTGATCTGTTAAAAGAGCAGAAGGAAGCTGAGCTGGTGTTTATTTGATCTGTTAAAAGAGCAGAAGGAAGCTGAGCTGGTGTTTATTTGATCTGTTAAAAGAGCAGAAGGAAGCTGAGCTGGTGTTTATTTGATCTGTTAAAAGAGCAGAAGGAAGCTGAGCTGGTGTTTATTTGATCTGTTAAAAGAGCAGAAGAAAGCTGAGCTGGTGTTTATTTGATCTGTTAAAAGAACAGAAGAGAATGAGGCTGTGTTGTTCAGCCTGACTCTGCTGAATACAACAGAACAGCTGTTTATAGGCTATAGCCTAACTGCACTATATCATTTGAGTCCTGTATTACACTGTTTAATGCACACTTTATTCATTGTTTTATATTAAGTTATTTTGTGCATCACTCTGTTTTGACGTGTAAAGTTCAACATTACTGTGTTAGTAATCATTACTATGTAATGTTAGTTAGTAAATTGGTATGCCCATCTGTTATTTTTTTGTTGGGCTTTTTATTTATTCTTTTAGTTTATGATCTTGCATTTGTTTTACAATGCAGTTTGCACATAATAAGTTACTTGAAGATTCTGGACAGTATTTCTATTGTGGCAATAAATAAACAATGCATTTTTTGCATAAAGCAAGCATTTGTCGACTCATGTTGATATAAGAGTATTAAAACTTGAAAAATATCAGTTTATGGTAAAAAAAAATAAACGCGATTAAATTGCGATTAATCGCGAGTTAACTTTGGACAATCATGCGATTAATCGAGTTAAATATTTTAATCGTTTGACAGCACTAGAAAAAATACAATGTGTCTATGTTCAGAAAATATGTGTTTCCAATGTGTGTGATTCCCCTCTGAAGGCTGTCAAAGTAGGACTGTCAAAGTAGACTGAATATCCCTCTGTCAAACTGGGTCCCATCGCTGTGACAGTCACAGGAGGAGGAGGATGAGCTCAGGGAATCAGGGAAGTCGAAAACTCCTGTCAAAACCCTGGTAAGTATTGATTTACGACTTGAGGGGGGCATTAGGAGGCGGGAGAAATGGAAGAGCTCAGCGAATCAGGAAACCCGAAAACTTCTGTTATTGTTAGGGTATGTTCAAGTTCAAGTTTCAAGTTTCTTTAATAGTTGTCATACAGAAGTACAGAATACTTTTATACAAAATGCTTCTTACTGTTATGCTCCAGAGACTGTGCAAGACAAGATAAGTATGAAATAAAATAACATAGTATAGCATGTAAATTAGAAGTAAAAAATTAGGTCACAGTGTTCAGTATAGACATATATGTACAATGTTCGATGCATAATAGACGTAACTGAGTTACCATATAACAATATACTATGCAACAGTGTACTAATATACAATACTATATAGTGCAAAGCAGAAATGGGATGAGGTACAATTTAGGTACAATTTACAGTAGGTGTATGAGTTGTAGTGCAAATCCTTTATCAATAAATATAAAGTGTGTTTGTGTGATCTAAAGTGTGGAGAGTGGGTGCTGCAGTGTGTTGTTTGTTTAAGTGAGTGTGTGCGTGTGGGTGTGTGTGCTATGTGCAATTGATGGTTGTTGCATAGTGTTTATTGTTCGTTGAGCAGCATGATGGCCTGGGGATAGAAGCTTCTTCTGAGTCTTTCTGTGCTCGCCTTAAGACTCCGGTATCGCTTGCCTGACCACAGCAGTTCAAAGAGGCAGTTGTTCGGGTGGCTGGAGTCCTTGATGATTCTCTTCGCCTTCCCCCTGCACCGCTTGTTGTAAATGTTCTGGAGGGTGGGAAGCCCCCCTCCAATTGTGCGTTCGGCTGAACGTGTCACTCTTTGTAGTCTGCTACGGTCAAGTTTCAAGTTTCAAGTTTCTTTAATAGTTGTCATACAGAAGTACAGAATACTTTTATACAAAATGCTTCTTACTGTTACGCTCCAGAGACTGTGCAAGACAAGATAAGTATGAAATAAAATAACATAGTAAAATTAGAAGTAAAAAAAATGAGGTCACAGTGTTCAGTTTAGACATATGTACAATGTTCGATGCAGAATAGACGTAACTGAGTTACCATATAATATACAATACTGTGCAGTGTACTAATATACAATACTATATAGTGCAAGGCAGAAATGGGATGAGGTGCAATTTAGGTACAATTTACAGTAGGTGTACGAGTTGTAGTGCAAATCCTTTATCAATAAATATAAAGTGTAAAGTGTGTTTGTGTGATCTAAAGTGTGGAGAGTGGGTGCTGCAGTGTGTTGTTTGTTTGAGTGAGTGTGTGCGTGTGGGTGTGTGTGCTGTGTGCATTTGATGGTTGTTGCATAGTGTTTATTGTTCGTTTAGCAGCCTGATGGCCTGTGGATAGAAGCTTCTTCTGAGTCTTTCTGTGCTCGCCTTAAGACTCCGGTATCGCTTGCCTGACCGCAGCAGTTCAAAGAGGCTGTTGTTCGGGTGGCTCGAGTCCTTAATAATTCTCTTAGCCTTCCCCTTGCACCGCTTGTTGTAAATGTTCTGGAGGGTGGGAAGCCCCCCTCCAATTGTGCGTTCGGCTGAACGTGTCACTCTTTGTAGTCTGCTACGGTCTTGTGCAGTGCTATTCCCAAACCAGGAGGTGATGTTGCCGGTCAGGATGCTCTCTATTGTACATGAGTAGAAGTTCCTAAGGATCTTCTGACTGACTTGGAACTTCCTTAGGCGCCTGAGGAAGTAGAGGCGTTGTCGTGCCTTCTTCACAACACTGTCAATGTGTGTGGTCCATGTCAAGTCCTCGGATATGTGGGATCCGAGGTACTTGAAACTGTTCACTCTCTCAACCGGTGCCCCGTCGATGCTGAGGGGGCTGTAGTCCTTGACCCCCGACCTCCTGAAGTCCACAATCATCTCTTTTGTTTTGCTGACGTTCAGGGAGAGGCAGTTCTCCTGACACCACTGTGACAGGTTCTCTACCTCTTCCAGGTAGGCCCTTTCGTCGTTGGCAGAGATCAGGCCCACCACTACTGTGTCATCAGCAAATTTGATGATGGTGTTGTTGTTCCGCTGTGCTACGCAGTCATGTGTGTACAGGGAGTAGAGGAGGGGGCTCAGAACACAGCCCTGGGGGGCCCCTATGTTGAGCGTGATGGATGAGGAGGTGCAGTTGCCTGCTCTTACCACCTGGGGTCTGCCTGTCAGGAAGTCCAAGACCCACTGGCAGAGGTCATAGTTCAAGCCCAGGTCCCTGAGCTTGGCTATGAGTTTGGAGGGGACTATGGTATTGAATGCTGAGCTGTAGTCGATGAACAGCATTCGCACATAGTTCCCCTGCCTCTTGTCCAGGTGTGATGCTGCTGTGTGCAGCACATGGGCTATGGCCTCCTCCGTGGACCTGTTGGGGCGATATGCAAATTGCAGAGGGTCCAGGTTGATGGGGAGGGAGGAACAGATGTAGCCCTTCACTAGCTTCTCAAAGCACTTCATGGCTATGGAGGTGAGGGCTACAGGGCGGTAGTCGTTGAGGCAAGCGGGCGTAGATTTTTTGGGTACAGGGATGATGTTGGACTTCTTCAGACAGGTGGGGAGGACAGCCTGTTCCAAGGACAGGTTGAAGATGTCAGTGAATACCGGGGCCAGTTGGTCGGCACAGACTTTTAGGACGCGGCCGGGGATGCCGTCCGGTCCTGCTGCCTTCCTGATATTCACTTTTTTAAAGATCCGTCTCACCTCATACTCTGTTACCCTGAACACTGAGTCTCCATCAGCAGACCCCCCCCCCCCCCCATTGCCGTGGTTTGTAGGCTGGTGTTGTTATTCACAGCCTCAAACCTCGCATAGAAGGAATTGAGATAATTTGCTAAGGAGATGTCACTGTTCAGTTTGAGGGGGGTGCCTTTGTAATCTGTCATTGTTCTGAGCCCCTGCCACATGCCTCTAGAGTCAGCCTGTTCAAACTGAAGTTCAACTTTATCCCTGTAACGCCGTTTTGCCTCTATTACTGCTCTCCTGACGTTGTATCTTGCCATCTTGTGTTCTTCCATGTTGCCTGTCACCAGCCCGGTGTTGTATGCTGATGTGCGCACTTTCAGAGCCTCACGGACGGATTTGTCTACCCAGGGCTTTTGATTTGGGTAGATTTTAATTGTGGTGGAGGGGATTGTTTCTTCTACCAGAGTACAGACATAGTCAAGCACCGTTTCAGTGTATTCGTTAATATTGGCTGTGTTATCACGGAATACACTCCAGTCTGTGCATTCAAGTGCAGCTTGGAGTGACTCCTCTGACGTCTTGTGCAGTGCTATTCCCAAACCAGGAGGTGATGTTGCCAGTCAGGATGCTCTCTATTGTACATGAGTAGAAGTTCCTAAGGATCTTCTGACTGACTTGGAACTTCCTTAGGCGCCTGAGGAAGTAGAGGCGTTGTCGTGCCTTCTTCACAACACTGTCAATGTGTGTGGTCCATGTCAAGTCCTCAGATATGTGGGCTCCGAGGTACTTGAAACTGTTCACTCTCTCAACCGGTGGCCCGTCGATGCTGAGGGGGCTGTAGTCCTTGACCCCCGACCTCCTGAAGTCCACAATCATCTCTTTCGTTTTGCTGACGTTCAGGGAGAGGCAGTTCTCCTGACACCACTGTGACATATTCTCTACCTCTTCCAGGTAGACCCTCTCGTCGTTGGCAGAGATCAGGCCCACCACTACTGTGTCATCAGCAAATTTGATGATTGTGTTGTTGTTCCGCTGTGCCACGCAGTCATGTGTGTACAGGGAGTAGAGGAGGGGGCTCAGAACACAGCCCTGGGGGGCCCCTATGTTGAGCGTGATGGATGAGGAGGTGCAGTTGCCTGCTCTTACCACCTGGGGTCTGGCCATCAGGAAGTCCAAGACCCACTGGCAGAGGTCATAGTTCAAGCCCAGGTCCCTGAGCTTGGCTATGAGTTTGGAGGGGACTATGGTATTGAATGCTGAGCTGTAGTCGATGAACAGCATTCTCACATAGTTCCCCTGCCTCTTGTCCAGGTGTGATGCTGCTGTGTGCAGCACATGGGCTATGGCGTCCTCCGTGGACCTGTTGGGGCGATATGCAAATTGCAGGGGGTCCAGGTTGATGGGGAGGGAGGAACAGATGTAGCCCTTCACTAGCTTCTCAAAGCACTTCATGGCTATGGAGGTGAGGGCTACAGGGCGGTAGTCGTTGAGGCAAGCGGGCGTCGATTTTTTGGGTACAGGGATGATGGTGGACTTCTTCAGACAGGTGGGGATGACAGCCTGTTCCAAGGACAGGTTAAAGATGTCAGTGAATACCGGGGCCAGTTGGTCGGCACAGACTTTTAGGACACGGCCGGGGATGCCGTCCGGTCCTGCTGACTTCCTGATATTCACTTTTTTAAAGATCCGTCTCACCTCATGCTCTGTTACCCTGAACACTGAGTCTCCATCAGCAGACCCCCCCCCCCCCCCCATTGCCGTGGTTTGTAGGCTGGTGTTGTATTTCACAGCCTCAAACCTCGCATAGAAGGAATTGAGATCATTTGCTAAGGAGATGTCACTGTTCAGTTTGAGGTATTGATTTACGACTTTGTCTGAGTGAAACATTTCAATAGGCTGCGAATCTGAACCCCAATGATGTTTTTACAGCAGGGATCTATGGTCTGAATGTAGCGTTAATATGGCCCAGTGATCACAACGAGGGGAGAGTTGTTAAAGGCAGTCAGAGGTGTGACCTCACCAGATAATCTTCCTTGCAAATATCTGTCACAACACAGCGTTATTATCTTAGTTATAAATCAAGGTCAATATGTCGACAACAACACCGAAAAAGGTGATACCGCTCCGGCTTTCCAGAGAAGACGTGACTACAGTAGATCTCTCAGAATGTGATCAAAATAGTATTATCTCCCTAGATACTGTTAATAAACTATTGATACGGGTAGGTTTAGTAGGTCTATGTCTAGGCACTGTTATAGGCCTATGCCTGTGTTTATAGGGTGTGTGTGATATTACGCGTGACATAGACGTGGGTGTTGTATAAAAAACTATATATTTAGAAAGTTCCCTCCTAGAGATAGTGTTCCCTGAATGAAGAACATAATGGCTGACAATATGTCTACACCCGTTATACACACATCAGACAGACTTGCTCGTATTAAAGCATTGCTGCAGGCACCATGCAGATATGGACGGGATATTTATAATGAAGTATGGCCGGTCTCCGATGGTGTGTTAAGTCTGGAGTATGATGAACGACTAGACCGAGTTGCGATCTATAAAATGGCTTTAGCGGACTTCCAAGGCGTTGGAAGAAGGCCCGAGATCAATTTAAGTGAGAGAGAGTTTTGGCAGCTAAAAAAAGCTTTGTTTGAGGCTATGGATGGCTTAATAGCTAGAAGGCTTAAGGATGGTCAACTAATCAATCTGCTATCGGGTTCGAGTGATATAGATGGTTACTATATCTATTACACCGGTCGTATCTCTATACATACAGTAGAAGCCCTCGAGAATCACGTCCCCACTGCCACTCATCTACCACTCTAATGTCACTTTAGAACTCACTCAGGTGTTAATTTTCAGGGGGCTGATACTTAAGGGAGGAGGTCGGGGGCTACTGCCCTCAGACCCCCAAGATAATTTTTATATGGGCAGTCTGACTTGGCGTACTGACCATATATTAGTGTTGCAATGCATGATAAATGAACAGTGAAAAAATCGGATGGGGCTGGGACATTTGGGACAAATAAAAATGTAAGATGAAAATCTCCCCAGCCGGTGGGTGAGCAGTGGAGGTGTGAAATCTGGCCCGGTCCAGAACAATAGGAGTCACAAAATCAGAGTGGTGGAATAGTGGCAGAGTAGCAGTAAATGTCTGACTTCTAAGGGCTTCTACTGTACCACCCCTGGACTTAGTGGGATTGGAGATTTAACTATTTTCAAAAGGTATGCGATGGGACCAGAACGCACCCTATTTCGTGTTCCTATAAACACATGGTTAGAATGTCTTCACACCTGTGGAGCTGTCACGAGTGAGATGTTAAAGGTGCGATCGGATCTGGATCACATTAGGAGACGTCTTTTTCCGGATCTCGAATTAGGGGAACTGGAGTGTGACTGCCCTAGCAAGGGGGCGATAGAAGGGGCGTGTTATCCGTAAATCAACCTTTTAAAAAAGAGTTACAGTGCGTTTATACTTTTAGACAGCAATCATGACCTACTCCCCGTACGAACTCTACACTGGATACGAACTGGACTCTGAAGAATCCAGCTCTCCGCTACTCTACATTCCTCTAACCAGTGCTGCCTCTCCTGGGGTACAGATACCAGCCTGCCTATACAGAATCGCGGAGCCATCAACATCTCAGGGAGACATGTCTTCAATTATCTGGAGTGGGGTAACGATGATGACCCCCGAAGCACCAGACCTGTCATCACAGGAGACCATCGTCGATGCAGAGGCTGTCTACACACCCTTACAGAACTGCACCCCCTGGCGATCACACACGCCTGAATCGGGATACCTGGAAGAAATGCCTGTCGCTGAGGCGACCGTGAATCCCCCATCGAGAAGGCTTACAATACTACCGGTAGTGGTTGACGAGAGAGCCGGCTTCCTCGACCATCTAATGATAGCTAGTATTAAATTAGTTCTGGCCGAAGTACTGAAGTGCTGTATCGATCAACATCTCATTGAGCAATGCTATGGCTGTAGCATACAACATCCCAGTCAGAGGCAGCATGAATGTCTCTTTGAACCATCGCTGTATTACATTGTCAATGAAGCGGCCTCGTTGACAATGCTGTGGAGTGGCCAGCTGACACCGACAATCAGCGCCCTTCTGGGGCGTATGAGTTTACCCATCCCGTCCCCACTACGAATGCAGGGGATCTGTGAAAGATTGCTTTTCGAGTTTCAGTCATTTAAGAATAGCGAATGTCTGAAAGAAGTGATTATGGATATACATTTAGACTACCCCGAGATCGATACTGATGCAGTCTACGACTCTGTACTAAACTGGCAAAAGTGTATAGAGAATGAGTGATTACTGGAATGAAATGTTTTTTATGCTTCTGTACAATCATTAAAAAGGTGTGTTTTAAAAAAAAGAAAATAAATTGTCTCTCCTTCTTTAGAGAAATGTTTGCTGTATACTTATTCACTCCTGTATTATAATCCTAGGGAAGAGGTGCTAGAAAATATGGATAGTGTATTGGCTAAAATATATTATGATCCATCTAACCCTGGTTCGTATGGGGAAGTAGACTGCCTACGAAAGGCTGTGGAGACCTCTACAGGGGCTAGAATTGGAACGAAGGTTATCAAAGCATGGCTTTCAAAACAAGATAGTTATACTCTGCACAAACCTGCTAGAATAAATTTTAATAGAAATAGAGTATTTGTTCCAAGACCTCTTTATCAATTTCAAATTGATTTATGCGATATGCAAAGCTTAGTTAGTTGGTTAGTGGGTCTGGCAGAAATAACCTATCCACATACCTGGTATAATATACCTGTTGAATCAGCCTATTTTGAGTATAGACCTCTAAAACGGACTAGCACTGCGGTAGAAAGACAGCACATAGGTACAGGCGGTTATTATAGAAACCCTAAACAATTAATAAAACTAATCACAGATAGTCTACGCTTGACGGGTGATAAAAAGGCCGGGCTCCTTTTTAACGAAATTAGCAATACCTGTGAGTTTACGGGTTATGGTTTGTATGAGGTCAGGTTCCCAGCAGAGTTATGTTATGTTCTGGGATTAAATTGCAACCAATGGTATGATTTAGCTAATACTGTTGCACCCCATCCAGCGGATCTAGGCTCTGGTGTATATAATCTGTTTCTATATGTGACTGGGCATGGGGGCGCGGGACTTGTTGAGGTATGGTCCAATTTTTTTTTTACATATTGTGAAAGTACAGATTCATACCTTAAAAATAAGCCATCACTTGAACATTTTGGTGGGATATTTTGCAAGCTACATCCTATAAATCATGGTGATATCAGTAAACGCATTCAGAGATGAATGGTCTTCGAACTTGTGGAGAGGTTCACACCTGTGATTTAATCAACTACAACCCTACCCAGAATGCATTGTATTCCATGGCCCCCCTCTCTCTGGGGACATTAACACCTTGCATCAGGCTCTTTTGTTATGGCAATGACTCTGTCTTGTGGCAAGTTGTTGTGGCAGTTGAAGTGTAAGTCTAAAAGCCTTGTAAGTCTAAAAGCTAAATGACTGTATTATAAGGAAAGGTTAACCTTCTGTAGTGTGGTACTGAAAGGTTAACCTTCTGTGGTGTTGTAGTGAAAGGGTTAACCTTCTGTAGTGTGGTAGTGAAAGGGTTAACCTTCTGTAGTGTGGTAGTGAAAGGTTAACCTTCTGTAGTGTGGTAGTGAAAGGTTAACCTTCTGTAGTGTGGTAGTGAAAGGTTAACCTTCTGTGGTGTTGTAGTGAAAGGTTAACCTTCTGTAGTGTGGTAGTGAAAAGGGTTAACCTTCTGTAGTGTGGTAGTGAAAGGGTTAACCTTCTGTAGTGTGGTAGTGAAAGGTTAACCTTCTGTAGTGTTGTAGTGAAAGAGTTAACCTTCTGTAGTGTGGTAGTGAAAGGTTAACCTTCTGTAGTGTGGTAGTGAAAGGTTAACCTTCTGTAGTGTTGTAGTGAAAGAGTTAACCTTCTGTAGTGTGGTAGTGAAAGGTTAACCTTCTGTAGTGTGGTAGTGAAAGGTTAACCTTATGTAGTGTGGTAGTGAAAGGTTAACCTTCTGTAGTGTTGTAGTGAAAGGTTAATCTTCTGTAGTGTGGTAGTCAAAGGTTAACCTTATGTAGTGTGGCAGTGAAAGGGTTAACCTTCTGTAGCTGTGAGAGAATTGTTGAATAGATACACAAATGTTCTAGAATGTTTGATTATGACATCATACTGTGACATCACAAATGTTTTCGGGCATTCATAACATTATTTTCTACGATGAATTTAAAATGGGGGACCCTGATGTAAACAAGACGAAAGTCTTTCTTTCTCTGGTCTGCATCCCCTTAACAATTGTGTGTATTGAGCTGTACTGTATTGTACCCATTCCGCAATCTGTTAATAAAGTTTTCAATCAATCAATCAATCAATCAATCAAGTTAACCTTCTGTAGTGTGGCAGTGAAAGGGTTAACCTTCTGTAGTGTGGTAGCGGCGTTTCTGCCACTCTTCACAAGCAAAGAGATTGTTTCCATTCCGTGAAAACCTGCCCTACTCTGCTCTGATTCGCAGACTGTGGGTGGGGGGGGGGGAGAAACGCTGAATGTGATTGGATCAGAGTAGCCAGACAGACAGGCAGAGCAGCCAGCCAGACAGTGGAGCACTGAGAGAGAGGAGACAGCGGAGGATTTAACGAGGCGTGTTAATACATTGTTTATCTGGCTTACTGCTGCGGATTCAAGCCAAGTTGCAATAATACAGTACAGCTCAATACACACAATTGTTAAGGGGATGCAGACCCAGAAAGACGTTTGTCTTGTCATCAAATTAATTGCCAGCGCGCATTCGTCCCGCGTGCCTCATCTCTCCTGCCTCGAGCAGCACCACCAAGCAGCAGCAGCAGCATGCCCCGCTTGATTGTACATTGTAACGTTAACACAGCCCAGCTGTCAACTATGTTATTTAGATGTATTTAGCCATTAGGTTGCAAAAAATGCACCCTAACGAAATTCGTTCGCTCATAAAATTCGAACTGTGTTTTAATGGTTTTTAATTAAGTTAAAACACGCGTTTTATAACGGCCGTCAAGGCCTCTTTTTTTTATCTTTTTTATTTAGACACACGTTACGTTGCTTATAACTTATAACATTAAGATAGTGTATTAACATTGTTATTCTCTCTCTGAGAAAGGAGAGCTAAATAATGTGTCTGTGTGTTTTTTAACACCTCTTAAGTACCAGTACTTGATACCCGGACAGGCCGCACCCAGCCCGCGCGTGTAGTTTTTCTCCTCATGAGAGAAAATCCTTGTGGAACTATATAACAATAATTACCTCATTTACAAGTTGTATTTAAGTTTGCAAATAAGGGCAAATAAGGGAACACATTAATGACAGTTCAAATATGTAAAAAAAAAATCAAGATTTCGATTTTTAGGATTTTCTGAACAGCAAGACATTTTCTTCATTTCCTGACACCTCCCCCTTGTGAATCAAATTGGGTTTGGTCACGTCGAGTCACATATTCTAACCTCTCAGAGCACCAACTCATCAGTGACACGTTCGTTCCTCTATTATCCACCGTGCACATCAGAGGGACGTATGGAGACATTGTGAACATACGTTATGATAAGGTGCATTATTCGAGGGTCTCAAAAACCGATATAAATACTATTCAAATAGAAGTCAAGACAGATAGAGACAAACTAGTTAATTTTACGTATGGGAAAGTAATTGTAAAATTACATTTTAAACCACTGAACGTAAGCGTATAATAAAAAGAAGTAAAGACATTGTGGAGACCTATGGCGAACCCAGCCGGTTCGTTAATTATTATGTAAATCAGGTAGGGCACGGGTTAGCAGTATTCGCCGGGGCACCGGTACAATATGGCCGTGGCGTGGGTTCTATTTTCTCAAGATTATTCAAGTTTGTGATGCCTTTTCTTAAAAGTGGTATTAACATAGCTAAACCCCATGTGAAGACCGCTGCTAGAAATCTCTGAAAAGATGTTTTACATGACGTGATCCATAAAGTGACCACTAGGATGGGTGAACAGAGCGGTTCAGGGTATGGCGTGAGGTCATCGAGAGGAAGGATACCGCCTGGATGCAGATCGACAGCTAGGAAGAATAAGAGGTCTTATAAAAAGAATAAAGGTAGAGCTAGGGCCGTTAGTCAGAGAAGACGTCCGACAAATAAACGTGTCCGTGCTAAGGATATATTCTAACTGAAGCATGATTCACCATAGGTCTCAAGAAATGCTCAAGGTCCGAGCTGGATATTTTCGCAGCTCCATATACACAGTTATCGATCGAACGAAGCGATTATATTGAAATATCACCTATAACAGCTCTGACTAGGGATTCACCTATATAATTTCATATACCCGGTGAAGGAGAGAGATACTTGGATCTCAATAATACGTTATTATATTTAAAGGCCAAGATCACCAATCCTGATGGTACTAATCTGGCCGCCAATGCTAACGTGTCTCTAATCAACTACCCTCTAAATACAATTTTTAGCCAAGTAGATGTCACAGTGCAGGATCGTTTAATCAGTCAGTCTAGTTCTACACATCCCTATAGGGCTATGATTGAGACATTATTAAATAACTCCCCGGATAGTCTGAATAGCCAGTTCAGTGCTGGCTTATTCGCTAAAGATACTGCCGGTGCTATGGAGGATGTTAGGATCGGTGCGGAGGGGGGAAATAAGGTGTTGAAAATCAGGGGTCATGAATGTGCTTTATCCAGAGAGTTACATCTCCTGGGAGGAATCCATTCAGATATATTTTCTAGCGATCGTCTATTGTTAAATAAGGTTGATTTAAAATTAAAGCTCACGAGGGCTAAAGACGCTTTCTGTATAATGTCAGCGGCCGATGGGGGTTACATTCTACATATTCTTAGTGCTACATTATTCGTCAAGAAGGTTGTAATATCACCGGCTGTACAGCTACGTCACGCATCAGCGTTACAGAAGGGGAATGCACTATATCCATTATCACGTATTAATGTCAAGACCTTCTCGATTCCTATTAATTCTAGAGTATCAACCCACGAGAATATTTCCTGGGGTTACTGCCAAAGTACGTAATACTAACTCTAGTCGAGCACAAGGCCTATAACGGGGTACCTAATAGAAATCCTTTTAATTTCCAGCATTTTAACTTATGCAGCCTTAAGTCAAGACAGACGACAGATTCCGTCAAAAGCTTATCAACCTCAGTTTGCACAGGGGAACGCTGTTAGGGAGTTCTACAGTTTATTCACAGCCACAGGCCGACATCTGAAGGATTCTGTTCTGATTTTTGATCGAAGTGACTTTCTAGCAGGATATGGATTGTATTATTTTAATCTGGACCCAGATGAGGATGGGCTAGCATCCTCACCCGCATCTACAGGGAATCTATGTCTGGAGATGAGATTCCAACAGCCTCTGCCCACCACTGCAACTCTGATCGTATATGCTTGTTTTGACTCAATTCTTGAAATCAATGACCGACGACAAGTATTGCTAGACTATTATTAGAAAATGAATAATGTAGAATTACAAACGTTATGTTCATCCTTGTTGGGGTCTCGTTTTCAAGGTGTATGGGCCTGTGAGGAGTTAAAAAGCAATTTACAGAATACACTGATTAGACCCTTCTATTTTATTGTTAATACGGGTCCTAGCAATAAACCAGGGGTGCACTGGCTCGCTGTGAGTCTTGATAACGAGCGAGAGGGTGTCTTTTTTTAGTCCTGCGGGGTTAGTCCAAATTCTAAAGCATATCCTTTATCCTTTTCCTAAACAGAATCCTATTATTATTCAACTCGTATTGTGCGGAATTAACTCTCAGCCTACTGTGGACATCATTGTGTATATTTTCTATGTCAAAGAGCAAGAGGATACAGTCTGAACGATATCATATTTAAACATTATACAGGGGACACTTTGAGAAATGACCTCCTAGTCAGTAAATTTGTCCTAAAATATAAGAAATGTATATTAAAATGCAAAGGTGCCCATAGACAAGCGTGTTGTAGTTTAAGAATGTTAAATGAATGTATGTAACAAATACAATAAAACACACACACATTCTGAAAGTATTTTTTGTTGTTTTTTTATTTAAAATACAAAACATAAATGCATTTCACACACTGAGCCATTTTCTAATATTAGATCTTTCCCCATTTGTTTCATTAATCCGTCTCTTCTTTCTTCGGGGCATAGGAGTTTCAGAGGGTGAATTCATGTCGTAGAGAGGTTTCTCCACATTAGCACCAGAGCGAGTCTTTAGAGCATTCAATGAATTACGTGCGCTATGTAATGGGATAAAGAACCCGTCCCCTGTTTGCATAAGGGCCAGTGGCGTCGTTAGCCCTGGGCTTCCGGGGCTTTAGCCCCGGATGTTTTTCTCCTAGCCCCGGATTACTTTTTTTTTACTTTCTTTTTTTTATGTCAGCATTCCCATTGTCTGTGTTGAATGTTTGTTAGTGTTTGGTATTTTTTGTTGGTCTTTAGTACTTTTAAACATCCATTTTTAGTAAGTAGTTTTCATTTGATCCTATAATTTTTTCATTCACCGATTTGTGGACTTTTTTTTGTGTCCTCAAATGCATTATTATTATTATTATTATTATTATTATTATTATTATTATTATTATTATTATTATTATTATTATTATTATTATTATTATTATTATTATTATTATTATTATTATTATTATTATTATTATTATTATTATTATTATTATTATTATTATTATTATTATTATTATTATTATTATTATTATTATTATTATTATTATTATTATTATTATTATTATTATTATTATTATTATTATTATTATTATTATTATTATTATTATTATTATTATTATTATTATTATTATTATTATTATTATTATTATTATTATTATTATTATTATTATTATTATTATTATTATTATTATTATTATTATTATTATTATTATTATTATTATTATTATTATTATTATTATTATTATTATTATCATCATCCAGGAGGGAAAATACACTTTGGATAGTAGGGACTGCATCTCTGCCTGTCCTGACCAGGAAACACTTTGCAACTGTGATCTCCTCTGGCAATAGTTGGATATTGTAATGTGTGGCGAGGGGTTGCAGCAATTCCACTGAGAGAAACTGGTCTGAGGCTGGATAACATGCCTGTATGCCTCTCATAAGTTGTTATCCAACTCATGAGAACCTGCTCTCAAGCTCTTGCAGCATTCTGTTGACGACTGGATAGAACAGTCTCTGAGCTGAGGTCTGAGCTTGTGCCACAAGATGACTCAACTACATACTCATCCATCCTTTTCTGCTTCCTCCTTTGGCTGGTAGTATGTTCCTCAATCCAAAGGCCATTACATATGGCCTTTGTCCTGTCATACATGTCCACTGCCATCTCTGAGGTGCGATAACCTTTGAGTGTGTCCTGCACTGTGCTTTTAAATAGTACAGATATTGAAGATGTGCACTTTAACGCAGCAGCACCTGGAGCCATCCATAAACATGTCCAGTGTCCTATAATAAGCTTTAATCGAACCCTGGTTCATTTCCTCAGATAGTCCGGTTGGTTTGGGGTGGTGTGAAAGCTCATTCACTCTTGCAAGTGAACCCTGCTGCGGTTCATTTGAGATGTGAATGCAAAGCGGACCAAAGGCAGGAAAAGACCCAAAATCGAATCTTTTTTTTATGAGAAGACTGAAACATGTATATAATGAAACACACAATACAGTTTTTTTTCGATTGCCTAAGCATGATTTTGAAAACGGGGCCCGGTGTTTCAAAACACACAATTAGCACAACCACACACACAATTATCAGAACACATCAGATCCTTTGCTAAATTAAACACTTGTCAAAACCATACACTAATTTATAAAAACTACGTTTTGTTACCATATGACACACACGTTTCATATGACTTAATTCTGTTTGAACCAGTTACACACACTGCTGTGCTTAACCTAAAACACATTTAGCAATTCTACTTCTCAGTGATTAGAGTACTGTAAGTGAAGTACGCAGAGAATGTGCAAATATACAATAAATTCACCAAACACTACACAAGACCAATGCTGTGATGAAAATATAATTTATTTATCTACATACACCCAAATCAATGATGCAGACTGATGAAAAAAATTACATTTTCTCTCCATATACCCAAATCAATGATGCAGACTGATGAAAATATAAATGTTCTCTCCATATAACCAAATCAGTCAACATTTCAACATGGAGAATCACAACAATACATGTCCCAGTTTTCATGCTACTATGTGCATAACACTGTAAGCTCAGCAAATATCAGACAAACATAAAATACTGTATCCAGTACAGGTTAAAATTACAGTAAAACAAACAAAAAAATTGAAAAGCAAGATAATTTTTTGTTGTGATTCTCCATGTTGACTGATTTGGGAAAATGGGAGAAAATGTATATTTTCATCAGTCTGCATCATTGGTTGTCTTGTGTAGTGTTTGGTGGATGTATTGTATATTTTCACGTTCTCTGTGTACAGTACGTCACTCTCCTTGCATTTTGGTTGAAGACAGGTGAACTCACCTGCTGTATTTTTATTGTGCTTAAACCTGATTGGTGTATCTACAATTAAGCAATGGTGTGTTTGTGCATCTGATGGCTGTGTTTAACCAATTGGCTCATATGTGTGGTAATTTGACATTCTGTGTCTAATGTAATGCAAGTGTGTTTAGTGTTTTGCAAATCACTGTGTGTATTGTTTTGCAAAAAGTGTGAGGCTGACATTGTAGGGGTGCAAATCTGGGCCTATATTTTGCTCCTTGAGTGTAAGGTTTTGATAATTGTGTAATACTTTTGATTTGAGTGTTTATGCAATTGAAGAAAACTGTAAAGACTAGAGATGAACTGTTTATTTCTTTTGTACATAGGCTGTGCATATGTTTGTTTGTTTGTTTGTTTATTTGCTTATATGTATGATTCTTAACTGTGTTTTTATTTTGTTATTGGTGTATATGTGTGTATGTATGTACAGTATATGTATATATATATATTATATATATGTATATATATATGTGTATATATGTATATTTGTACTCCTGTTGGGGCTTCTTGGACCAGATCAATGTTTTATCTGGCTAAATAAAGGTTAAATAAATAAATAAGAAACTGATGATTTGGTCCTGTTAACTTTGAATTTTCTATGGGGACTGCCCAGATCCCTCTCATGGACCTGGACCTCACTTTGAGAACCTCTAATGATTCTAGCTATTCAGTATTCATCTCTAATTACTCTAAAATTGCGTATTTCTGTGTTTGGCTGAAGCCCCCAATGTTTTCTAACCCTAAAAACGCCCCTGATAAGGGCTCTTCTCTTTTTAGACAGGGGGTCCTTCCTGGGGTAGTAAGCCGGTTCTAAGTCGCAACTGATCAGGGCATTGTGGACGTAGATCTATTAATAGGTAGGAATAGGGCTGGATAGTAGCCTCTTTGAAACTGTCCAATAGGAAGGATCTCTCGCCCGGATACATCTGGCCGGCAAATACTGAAAGTCGAGGGTTTTTAAATAAAATCAAATAGCTTGCATTAAGACTAATTGTACGATTATGTTTACCCTGTTGAAATAGATTATGTGTAAGCATTATTACACTCATATTACGATGATGTCTGTACTGGGTGAACATTTTAGCCACTTCGAGATGGTCTCCCGCTGAGAATACCATATCATCCAGAATAATTAGGTGATGTTCCATACTGCTAGGGAACAATGTCTCATCGTTCTGGCAACCCTTTGACAAAAGTGATTTTTTATGTTTTCAGCAAGTCATCATACATTGGTTGGTAACAATCATAAATCCACACGATATTATCAGGTACATTCGACAAAGATTCTTTACAATGTTGCAATACTTTCTGTACAAGATATGTTTTTACAGCCACTCGGGCCCGCTATAATTGTAGACATAGGAAGCTCTAAACGGGGGTCGAAATCATATTCTGCTGTAAAGGCCATTTTTAGTCTCTCAATACCCAAAAGGTCTTGTGGTCCCTGTTACGAAGGATCAGATTAAACCGAATATATATATTTATTTATGGATATATATTGAATAGTATTTGTATATCGTTTGATATCCCTTGTATATTCCTTGTACATATACACGGAATATCCCTTTAGCCTACTATAGCCCATAATAGTTCATTCTCTTATTGGACAAGGACCTGGCGCCAGGGGACAAGCCCCTTGGAGCCAAGTTCAATGGTACCGACGAGATGGTACCGCACTAGCCCCGGCTCTGCGCAGGAATACAGCTACCGAAAAGAGAGTGGCACTATTTGTTCACCGTGCATATAAATATGGCGCAAGTAAATGTAGAAGTCCTCTTATCCCTTAGTCCTTTACCCTTCTACCCAACTAAGTAACAGAACGTGAAGCCTCACCCACGATACCGCGTGTGGTGTAGTATGGCCTGTTTGGCCTTAGAATAGCATCGAGACCTCGTGCGAATTAATAGCTGAATTGTCAGAGTTTGGCACTGTACCGTCGAGTGCGACGTATTTCTATTAAGTAATAATAGTCTATCGTGTATGGTGCATCGTGCGGTTAGAGTTCTGAAGTGACCAGCATCTCCAACGCTTCCTCGTGTTATCTAGAGTCTTATCCAGGCTGGGGCCGACCACACATGGCGCTTTCTTCCGAGGAGATCTAGACGAGGACCGAGGGACATGTACACTGGATTACCTACCCGACGACTGCTGAGCCCTATGCGGCTGGAATATATTTGCTTTGGTACTGTGATTTGTGGAGCGGATAATCGCAGACGCCTGTGAGTGTTGGATTTACCCCCGAGAGGAGTCAAGTTGAGTCGGCGCTCAGACCACTGAGGTCGCCTAGCTTCTTCTTCACTGTGGAGCTACAGCCTACAAGAGAACCAAGGTGTATTCATCTGCGGATCAAGAGTCTACTGCACTGTATTCTGTACTTGAAGTCTCCCTAGATATCGTTGACCAGACGGTCTACTACCGACGGCTCTCCTACCCCCCCTACCGGCCTACAACCGGGAGGACCCCTTCCAGAATATCCTGCTATATCATTAAGAGTACCATAGATCTAATTCCCTAAGAGCCAGGTTGTATACTTGCTTCCTGCGTAACCAGAGATTGGACATTCAGTGTTGATTTGCCTACGAGTACTCATTTGCCTTACAAGTGCATTCAAATCATAAATGTAATAGTAACTATTATATGTACCTTTTGATATATATTAAATATTTGATTATTACCTTTGTGTGGACCCGATTTCATTGTGGGAAAGTGTTCATCATATTTAGATATCGTGTACTGTATGGCCAGTAGTTAAAGTACATAAAGCGGTAGTGGTTTAATGATACCATACTTATCAATACAGTCAGGGAATTGTACCCCTCAGTTACAATTGGTCCTTCGAGCCGGAGGGTAATTAGTGTAATATTAATATAGTGGTATTAATATTGAAATGGCCTATGATGAACACTCCACGAAACGGTCCTCCTAAAGTAGAACGCCCGCAGCGTAGACGACAGCCACCTCAGTACTTAGAGGATTACGCTGCCAGTATACTACCTAGCCTTCTACAAACGGTAAACGCGGTAAAAGTAGAAAGTAAAATTATGTCCGACCCTATCAACCAGGATACCCCGACCACAGAGGCCCTAGTGGGTTCTAATGTAACTGACCAAGCTCACGGTGGGGACCAGGAGGGAACTGACACGACTTTACCCCCCGCCAAGACCGAAGAAGTAGTCCCCCAAGAGCTCCGGGAGGAAGACAACCCTCCAGAGATGGAACTCTGCACGGAACAAGATGAGGAGAGCGCCGAGGAGATAGAACTCCAGGACTCCCCGCAGGGGAACGCATCCCCAACGGGTACTGCCAGGAGCGGCTCACCTCAACCAGCGTCTTCCCTCAGCGAGGCGGAGAGGATGCTGGCACAGGCGTTCCTCGCCAGCCTAGCAGCCGCTACGGAGCGCGATCGACTGCAAGCACAGACGCTTAGCGAGCGCGAACATTCTACCATTGAAAGAGAACGCCTCCAAGCGCAGCAACGGAGCGAAGAAGAGCGCATACGTCTGGAGCTGAGACGCCTTCAGACGGAAGAGAATATGGCAAGAGACCGGGCCGACACCCAGCGTGCCGCTGCCGGTGCCCAAAGAGAAGCAGATCTCACCAAGCGCGAAGCCGAGCGCGACAGACTACAAGCCGAGCGCGACAGACTACAAGCGCAGCTAATGGAGCAGCTGATCACCAGGGCAACACCCCCTCCCTCCACAAGGGGTTCCAGGGCCTCGTCAAGACACGGGTCAAGGGCACCCTCCCCTAACCGATTAAGCGACCCTGAGCCCGACCACCAGAGAAAGTCTATACCCCCCTCCGAACTCCTTCCCCAACCGGTCCAAGTGAGACCCAGCTACAAGGACGGAACGGCGGACACCGCGGAGAGGCTAAATAGACGACTACAGGATCTAGAAGACCTGGCAGAGGAAGAAGAGGGAGAAGAGGAGAGTCAAGCCCGACAGCAGCACATTACTCCACAGGACCAGGAGGTCCAGTACAGCCCAGGCTATACCCCCGCGGCTCTGCGCTACAGACGCCCGACTCTATTCACGGCTGAGCATGACGCACGACCAGTCCCGAGGAATAGTACCTGGACCAGCGGGCCATGGTACCCTGCCGGTACCAGCCCACCGAGAGGCGTAAGAGGAGACTCGCCCAGGAGGCCTCTCTTCCAACGCTCACCGATGTGCCAGCCATCCACGGCGTCATACATTGGCACACCGACGTTTCCAGACTTCACCCATGAGAACCGAGCACAGTACACGGAGCTACGGATGTGCTTAGAGACAATGATGGTGGATGTAGCTGATGAACGCCACAAGTATGCTATCCTATTGAAGCACCTGAAAGTGCCCAGAGCGCACAACATAGCGCTGGCCTATGCCACCTCTACTACCCCATACACAGCGGCTCTAGCAGCACTAGACCAAAGATATGGACGTATATGGGATTACGTAATACAAGAGATAAGGCATATTGACCGCCTACCCCCAGCAACAGACAATCGCTCACTAGACGACCTGTCTATCAAAGTACAATCCCTGGTAGGGATGCTGGGGGCGCAACGAGAAAAGGGTATGCACGAACTATACGCAAACTCGAACGTCGAGAGGATTTTAGAGAAGCTGCCGCCCGCCCGACAGGAGCGCTTCAGGCGGCAAAGAGACCACCGTGATCCTAACGGTCCCGAGCCATCCCTCCTAGACCTAGCCGACTTCCTGGCGAGAGAAGTCAGCAGCCTACGGCTGGATACGTTCGTGCGGAGCACACCAAGCTCCAGAGAGGGACCTAGGAGAGCAAACGATGGCCGAAGATCGGTGACTGTCATGCACCAATCAGAATCAGTACCGAGCAGCAAGAACCACAGTACCCCCTCGATGAAAGAGAAGTGGAAGATGGTGTGCCCGTACTGCGAGAAGGAACACTGGTTGTCACAATGTGACCTGTTCAAGAAGATGACCGCTGAAGAAGTGAGTCACTGGATAAAGTCCAACAGGCGCTGTTACCGATGTGCGCGCAGTCACATGGCAGCCGAGTGCCGCCTCAAGAAGAGGTGTAGTCGGTGTGACGGAGCCCACCTAGATGTCCTACATGACAGTAACAGAAGAAAGCCTGCACCATCCAGCAGCACAAAGGCAAGTGTTATGTACATTGACCCCGCTAGCAGCAGCGGCGCCCAGGTGCTCTTAAAGGTGGTCCGCGTAACACTGAGTTACCAAGATAAGGTCATGGACACTTACGCCGTCCTTGATGACGGGTCAGAGAAGACCCTTCTCCTCGCGTCCGCTGCGGCCCAGCTGGGGCTGCGGGGGAGCGAGAACCAGATGACGATTCGGACAATAAGAAGAGATCTAAAGACGATAAAGGGCGAGAATGTCTCCTTCACTATCGCAGCAAGCGGGCAGCCCGAGAGACGGTATAGGATTACTAATGCTTTCACCAGCCAAGAAATAGGACTATCGCAGTACACCTACCCCATCGCCAAGCTGATGGATAAATATGTGCACCTGCGTCAACTCCCTATCCCGCTCATAGACGGTGCCACCCCGACCCTGCTGATAGGCTCCGACCATGCAGACCTCATAGTCCCGATAGACCGGGTCCATACAGGACCCAGAGGTTGTCCTGCAGCAGTCGAGACCCGCCTAGGATGGACATTACAAGGCCCCCTCGCCAAGTCTCTTAACCGAACAGCAGCCACTAGCTGCCTCCACTCCAGAGCGACAGAAGAAGACACCACACTCCTGCAGCATGTCGAGAGGCTATGGACACTAGAGACAATGCCCTTTAAGAACGAAAAGAAAGACATTCATTCTAAGGAAGATATTTACGCCATAACCCTCCTCGAGCAAGGGACAAAGAGAGTCAACGTCAACGGAGTGATGAGATACGCAACTCCACTCCTGAGGCGAGAGGGAATGCCCACCTTTCACGCCACAAAAGAGGCGACGGAGCGGTATCTATTGAACACAGAGCGGCGCCTAGCCAAAGACCCCGCTCAAGAAGCTGTGTACCGCGCTGAGATTAACAAGCTAATCACAGCGGGACACATAAAGAAAATTGACATTAAAGAGGCCGATCAGACGACCGAATCATGGTACGTGCCGCACCACAAGGTCCACCACAACGGCAAGGATCGTATTGTGTTTAACTGCAGCTACCAGATCGGATCACAAAATCTGAATAAAGAGCTCTTGGCCGGCCCAACACTCGGCCCCTCTCTACTAGGCGTGCTACTACGCTTCCGCCAGGACAAGGTGGCTATCAGCGGCGACATCAAAGGGATGTTCCTGCAGGTGAGACTAGTGGAGGAGGACAAGCCCCTGCTGCGGTTCCTATGGAGAGAGAGGATCGGAGATGAGCACCCAGCCATCTATCAATGGGAAGTCCTCCCTTTCGGAACCACATGCAGCCCATGCTGTGCTACGTTTGCACTACAAAAACACGTCGCAGAGGACCCAGCAGCAGATGAAGAGGTCCGACAAAGTGTGACAAATAGTTTCTACGTGGACAACTGTTTACAAAGCGTCTCGACGCCAGAAGAAGCCGAGGCTCTTCTACTCAAGCTCCGCGCCTCCCTGATCAAAGGCGGCTTTGATCTCAGGCAGTGGGCCAGCAGCGACCCACAAGTACTGCGCAGCCTCTCCTCCGAGGACAAGGCAGCGAGCAGCGACACCTGGATGGCGACCATCCCAGGAGAAGCCCAAGAAATGACACTAGGACTAGTCTGGCGCTTCAAAACAGACTCGCTCCATTATAGACACAAACCCCTGACCAAGGAGCAGGGAAGGTCGACGGCAATACCGACCACCAGACGGAGTGTATACAGAACACTCGCCAGACAATATGACCCGTTGGGATGTATTCTACCTTACACCACCAGGGCAAAGATGATTGTAAGAGCGCTATGGGACAAGGACCAGGGCTGGGACGATCCCATACCCGAACACCTTGCATCCACATGGAGAGAGTGGGAGACGGAACTCCGCTCACTCCCAGGTGTTAATATACGCCGCAGCTACTTCCCACCCACAGTGAGGCCAGAGACATGCAAGATCGACCTGCACGTATTCAGCGACGCCTCCGAAGTAGCCTACGGTTCGGTGGCCTACTTGCGTGCCCGAGAGGAGGGAGGAGAAATACATACTGCTTTCATCCTGGCTCGCTCAAGAATAGCCCCACGAAAGCAACAATCTATCCCGCGTCTAGAGCTCTGCGCAGCCCTAGCAGGAGCGCAGCTCGCCACGTTAATCCAACGTGAACTCACCATCCCGGTGCAAAGAACAATCTTGTGGTCAGACTCCACGACCGTACTCACATGGATCCGGTCTGATTCGTGCAGATACAAGGTCTTTGTGGGAGTCAGAGTCACCGAGATTCAAGAGTTAACAGAAGTAGCGAGCTGGAGGTATGTGGACACCAAACACAACCCAGCTGACGTCATCACCCGGGGAATGTCCCTGGATGACCTCACCCGTCACAACCTCTACAGTGACGGACCAGAGTTTCTCAAGCTCCCCGAAGAAGAGTGGCCTACACCCACCCCACGGGAGGCGAGTAAAGAGGAGGCAGAGAACAAGAAATCTATGTTCTGTGGGTTGACACACACACTCGTCCCCACAGACCCCGATCTAGACGATTGCCTCACCCTACAGAGTGCGCAGCTAAAGACATTTCTGTGGCACCACCCAGAGGTTCAGCCCACGACTGACCTTTCAGCAGCTGACTACGAAGAAGCAGAACTTCTTCTACTACAACGAGCCCAGAGAGACTCGTTCCCCAATGAGCTAGCCTGTCTACAGGGAGCAAAGCCCGTCCCATCAGACAGCAGACTGCTCCACCTAGCCCCCGAGAGCGACGCCCATAATCTCATCAGAGTGGGTGGTCATCTGCGGAGAGCCCCAGACTTACCGGATGACGTCAAGTACCCGATAGTCTTGAACAGCCGACACAAGGTCACAGAGCTGATCATAAAGAAATACGACGAGGATGTGCACCACGCAGGGGCAGAGAGAGTCTTCGCGGAGATCAGACGTCGTTATTGGATACTGCAAGGGAGAGAAGCAGTGCGGCGCTTCCAGCGAACCTGTCTAGACTGTCGTAAGTGGCGAGCCCAGCCCAGTATACCCCGGATGGCTGACCTACCTCCCTGTCGCCTCCGACTCGGCGACAAGCCTTTTCACTCCACCGGTATGGACTGTTTTGGCCCGCTGTATATAAAGAAAGGAAGAGGAACCGAGAAGCGGTGGGGTATTGTATTCAAATGCATGACCACCAGAGCGATACATATCGAACTCCTCCCAACCATGAGCACAGACTCATTCCTTATGGCCTTCCGCAGATTCACATCACGGAAAGGAAAACCGTCTACATTATTGTCTGATCACGGGACAAACTTCAAAGGCGGAGAAAGAGAGCTGAGAGAGAGCTTCCAAGCTATGGGCCCAGAACTTAAGACCCACCTCGCTCCATCCCAGATTGACTTCCAGTTTAATCCCCCGAATCAGCTATCTTAGCTAGACTATCTGTGTATATCTCTCCATACAGTTTACAGGTCAAAGGATTCAAATCATGGGCCTTGTAACATTCTGTACAACCATGAAAAAAACATCCATAAAACTCGTAGGCCTGTTTCTCTTTACCACCGCTCTCTAGGTCTCTCTCATGATACCCATCGACAAAGTAGGGCCCTACTTTTCTCTCACCACCGTTCAAGGCATGTGTTATAGAAATACCATGTTTTTTAGACATGTATTCTATCCATTGTATGGCAGCATTAGAGTAGCATTTCTGACTTCTATAGTTGTCGGGATCGGGTATGGCTAAGGTCTCTGGCTTTAGATATTTTGTTTTGAAAACTCGTAAGGTTTGAAAAGGTTTGACTGATGTTTCTTTAATGAAATCGTCCCGAAATTTCAGACACCCACGGCTAAGGATATCTACGTCGTTGGTACAATAACGTTTCGCCTCTGCTGCAAAATTAAAGACACCTGTCTTAACGGTAGCGTACCAGAGAAAAAATGTCTCTTGTTCTGATGAGGACATTCGATCGGGGTTATAATCCGCTGGTGGTGGATAAGGACCTATGTACTCTAGGTTCTCTAGAGAGCTGAAGGAATGTGGGAAATAACCCTTCACTTGGTCCTTGAACCCCATGGCTTGAGGTAATTTACCTAACTTCATGGGTAAAAAGGACACTGAGTCAATATATCGCTGTCGATATGTTTTATCGTCGAAACATAAGATTTTACTACCTTGTGTGATTAGATCTGGGGTTAAACCGTCTTTAACCAACGGATTTAACACCAGATAACTATCGAAACCGCGGCTATTGTGGGCAATGAATGTGAAACCGTGATAGCGTGGTCTTCGAAAATGTTTAATGAAGCGTTTAACACAGTCGGTTCCTTTCCATGATTCTTTTCGATCATTAGTCTGAGTTCATATGAGATAAGGTACATGCTTGTTCTTACCATCTACAAATGTCTCAATGTCGTAAAACACTATGTTAGTTTTAGGCTTTGTGTCGACGGGTACTGTTTTGAAATAACATTTATGATCACATCTGGCGGCCGCATCAGCTAAAAGCTCCATGCATGTATGGCAGATAAGCAACCTGCACTTGTGCTCTTTGGGTTTAGAGGCCGCGATGTAGACCATCTCACCAGATTTTTCACATTTTTTGTAGGCTTCACATACACTTCGTTGTTTTAGAACGTTTGAGCGCTTTGATTTATGTTCATCATAACAGAAAGACGATTGACAAATCCGATTACAGTCCTTGCATTTCAGTAACGCTTTTGGTTTGGTGTGACATTGAACGTTATGACAAATACTGCAGGTAGTCTTACAACTGTGCGCTCCCTTTCTAGTGTACCCAGCAAAACATCCAGGACACACGTATGGTGTACCCAAAAACGAATTTAGTTTGGTTATACCGTAGTAATGTTCACTATGCAACAGTAAATGCAGGGTAGGTTCTGGTCCTTCAAACCCCGATTTATAATGCGACAAACTTTTAGCATTTCGGAAGAATACAACTATAGGACGATTTAGAGCCCTCTCGAAGCGTTGTATATCGGTAAAACCCACAGCCCCTTCAGGGAGATTTGCAAGTTTATGTAAATCTCTGCCGCGTAGGTAAGCCACATCCTGATTTATAGATGGATCTAGGAGCATTGCCACATTCGTGGCGAAGCATTGTTGATCGTTTGGGTTACTTATGATGTTTAAGAAACGTCTCTTCTTAGGGAGGACTTTGCTAGTTAATAGACCTTCGATTTTTCTTTTGGCCCCCATCCCTGTAGGGCAGCGCACAATCTGGGCTACTAGTTGTAAAGACGTATCAGCGAGAAGTGCTAGATTTGATTGCACTAAATGTTCGAGTATCTGGTAAAAATCATTAAGATTCTCACGGCCGTTTCGTAGGAGTTTATAGACCTCATCTCCCACACCATCTCCTGTTAAGGATATCTGTATGATATCTAGGGTGTTCCTTCCCAGAGACAGTCGCATTTCTCTCCTCTCCCCAGGCTCCTCAAGGCCGTTCCTACCGCCGCCTCTACTGCTCCATGAAGCCCGACGCTGCTATGCTCTGTGCTTCGTGCCGGTTGCCGGACTATACTCAAATCAACTCTAAATGGATCTAATCAGTGGATTGCATATTTTCTTCAAGAAGCAGAATAAGGCTAACCCTCTCTGCCTATTGGGACATCATAATCGGGCTACCAACTTGAAGACGTGGTCATTTTTGGATTATCGAAGCTTTTGGACTGCAATAAGAAGATTTTGGATCTGTTTACCGCGCACAGGACCTACCTAAATGAACTGATTAAGACACTTGGACACTTGGACTAATAATGCATTCAGTCATTTGGACGGAGTTGTCAAAACTCACTCCACTCAAATCAATAGAGTTATATTTCACTCTATTCAAATCAAATTTAAAGTGACGGGGCTAGGATAAATGTGCCAGTCAGTCAGCCAAAACAAATTCCTGGACCAAGGTCGAAACAGGGAGCTGCTGGAGTCGAAGGCCTTCTAGGAGATAAGAGTGGCAAGCGGATTCCCCACCCCCAGCCCCCTCCCCCCCACCCCCCCTCCTACGTGTATGGACCATCATGATGGCAGCTAACTCGTATGCGTGCTGGAGGGGGAGCCAAGGCTGTCTCGTCAACCCCCAACACCCAGCCCCCCCCCCCCCCCCCCCCGTAATACGCATACGTCTGTCTCAAAGAGTCCTGCATGTATAACAAATGCGCATGTTGGTGAATTTATGACTGTGTGCCATTATTACTATCAATGTAATAATTGTGGAATATTACTATAATGAGCTGTATGTTAAATCTCGTTGTGACAACTGTAACAATGACAATAAAGATCTATTCTATTCTATTCTATGATGCCATTCATTGGTTGGAAGTTGAAGTGCTCTCTTATCTCTGTATTATTAAAAGGTTCTCTGTTATGTACTCATGCCATGCCACGACCTGTATGTACAGGGCTCGCTGCAGGGTTGTCCGCGCTTGAGTGAGGAGATGATGAGGATGATAAAGGTGTCAAAGGGACTGTTAAAGGTGTCGAAGGGATTGTTAAAGGTGTTACTGATGGGGCGTGATTTACGATGTGTGCAGGGGATTGAATGTGCATGCACGGTGGGACTGATGTTTGTAAATCTTCTAATTCTGCAAAGAGTTCGTCTAGTTCAGTTGAATCTTCTGGAGGGTTACCATCATGACCATTCATGAAAACGCCTAGATTTAGAAGATTAAACTCAGTCTCTTGTATAGCTATGAGTAATGAATCATTGTTGACCTGAGCAGGAGGCGACCCTGCCCCTGACTGGACCTCTTCTAAGATTTCAGTTACAGGGGTAATTTGTACAGAATTATTCAACGCTGTAATTGCATTATTCATCTCTGTCGAAAGAAGATATTCTTCCAAGTCTACCGGGTTATCTACAAGGGTATTTGTGTTAGCGTCAATCATATCATGCGGTGTATCTAGAGATATGTTAAATAGCCCATCGATAGAGTCATTAGAGAACAGATACGTTTCAAGCTCAGTAGGATCTGGTATAGAGTTATCCATTCTACTGAGGATTTCCTGTATTTCTGTAGCGGTCATATCTTCATCCATAATTAGTTATAGGTGTTTACAAAAAATAAAATAAAAATAAAAAAAAGACCAGCCTCTATCTAATTACATTCACAGGTATCTGTATTTCTGATGAACATTCTCATTGTAATAGGAAATTGAAATGTTTCACTTTGACACCCAAGATCACTAAGGGAAACCCAAGAAACCATTTTATTGACATATTACATTTTTCTTAAAAATATTCCCATACACATTCTCTTGCATTTGGCTTTATCCAAGAAAAAACACACACACACACACACACACACACACACACACACACACACACACACACACACACACACACACACACACACACACACACACACACACACACACACACACACACACACACACACACACACACACACACACACACACACACACACACACACACACACACACACACCTTGGGGCCGTAAGCTTTCTGTTTTCCAGAGAAAAGGGGAAGTCAGACAAAGTCGTAAATCAATACATACCCTAACAATGACAGAAGTTTTCGGGTTTCCTGATTCGCTGAGCTCTTCCATTTCTCCCGCCTCCTAATGCCCCCCTCAAGTCGTAAATCAATACTTACCAGGGTTTTGACAGGAGTTTTCGAATCCCCTGATTCGCTGAGCTCATCCTCCTCCTCCTGTGACTGTCACAGCGAAGGGGGAATGTCACAGCGATGGGACCCAGTTTGACAGAGAGATATTCAGTCTACTTTGACAGTCCTACTTTGACAGCCTTCAGAGGGGAATCACACACAGGTTTCTACAATACATTTCTTTATTTACACATGATCACTAGGGAAACCCAAGAAACCATTTTATAGACACATTACATCAATATAACAAAAATAATAACACACACACACACACACACACACACACAAATTCCAATTTCAATCGGTTGATTTATTCTGAAAAAATATTCTGAAACCGGAAGTCTCTCCCCCCTATAACCCCTCCCCTTCCGAAACCGGAAGTCCCTCCCCTCCGAAACTGGATGTCCCGCCTCCTTGAACCCCTCGACCAATCAGAAAAGGGGTCGGGGCTTACTGGGGTCATAAATCTTCTCAAAAGGGGGCGTGGCTTCAATCAATCAAACTTTCCATATATGGTCTGACAGAAGCAGTATCCTCATTCTCTCTCTCGTGTGGTTCAGTCGGGCTAGCCATGTCGGCTAGTAGCTTAGCTAAAGGCTAACTAGCGTTAGCTAATGCTAGCTAACTAGCGTTAGCTACGTTAGCAAGTGCTAACGTGTGGTTCAGTCGGGCTAGCCATGTCGGCTAGTAGCTTAGCTAAAGGCTAACTAGCGTTAGCTAACGCTAGCTAACTAGCGTTAGCTACGTTATCGAGTGCTAACGTGTGGCAGATAAACTAGGACTCCGAAGTTCATCCCAACGGGGGGACAATATCATGGATGCTGGTGAACTTTTTCATCTCCACGGTAGGAAAATGCGTCGACGTCATCTCCTTCCAACTTTGCCATTGATTCTGCATTAGGGTGAGTTTTTCATGCAATATATTCAGTTCCCGCCGTGGTCTCTGTCTCTCTGTCTCTCTGTCTCTCTGTCTCTCTGTCTCTCTCTCTCTCTTCTGTTGTGCTGCACCCGCCGTGGTGTGTCTCTGGCTCTCTGTCTCTCTGTCTCTGTCTCTGTCTCTGTCTCTGTCTCTCTCTCTCTCTCTCTCTATCTCTCTCTCTCTCTCTCTCTCTCTCTCTCTCTCTCTCTCTCTCTCTCTCTCTCTCTCTCTCTCTCTCTCTCTCTCTTGCTATATGTTGACAGTTGACTGTATCATGCCCAGCCTCGGGCAGCGCTATTATTTAAGGATATGTTGACTGTATGCCCAGCCTCGGGCAGCGCTATTATTTAAGAATATGTTGACTGTATGAAAAAAAATAATATATATATATAATTTTTTTTTATTATATAATTATTATTATAATTTTTTTTACACCTTTAGGGGAGGGGGCCTCGCGTTTAAATCTTGCACAGGGCCTCGCATTTCTCCCAGGCGGCACTGGCCGCACCTTTCTCATTTGAGCTGTCTGTGACCGGGGGATGACGGAGACTGTGACGTGGACCAGTGGGCCTACTCAAAGACCAAACACGGGCAACCCACGGGACGGCGGCGGCACACATGGACATATAACTGATGAGCTCATATTTTAACAACTCGGTCTAGGATCGAGTGGCTGTATTTTAATCCTGTTACACTTTTAGCGAATGGACGTTGGTTGTTTTATATGTGTGTTTTAGTTTAATAATAAAGTATCATATTTTATTTGGTAGTCCTCTGTCCTTTTCCGCTGTACTGCTTCTCCCTCCCATATAAGCTATACCTGTTTTTTATATCAGTGCCTTCCGGAGTTTCCGACCACTCTAATGCCTGATGGCATTGGCCGGCCGCCTCACATGTGTACCGGTAAATATTTGGCATGATTATCCAAAATGACCGTCCGCTCCCATTTATTCAGAGGCTCTCGTCAAAACAATGGACTTCTTTGTCTTCTTGTGTCACCTTCCCCAACTGTCAGTGCTCATCTGGGATTGCTTTCGGAGAAGATGGTCCTTGGCTACAAAGGCGGTCTATCATTTTCACCGTCGGGAGTCATTGGTCCACTCAGGACAGGGGCAAACAGGATATGGTCACTTATCCGAATGGCTTGTCAAATGATGCTCGTTGGATGTTTTGTCTTGTAACTCGATACTGGAGGCACACAATAGGTTGAGTGGGGTGATGATCAAAAGGCGGCAAATGCAACTTTCCAACAATGTATTGGTTGATCGGCAAAAATGCAGCCCGGAGCCGACAGACAAGGGCAAAGTGCTGTGACATGCGTAATTCCCGAAATTCCTGAGTTATAGCCTTGTACGTCAATTCCACTATAGATGTTGCCGTCTCTTGCCTGTACAAGCTATTATTCCAAAATCAAATCTATATCATAGGTATTATGTCCCATCATGAATGCATTAAAGGGGGGGGGGGGGTCGTTTCTGATTATTTGATTGTCAGTAACAGCATTCGTATTGAACACTAAAAACGCCCGATCGGTATAAAAGCATTAACAATTTACGTCAGATCGTCCTTACCTGTGATCGAGAGTATTCCAAAAATAATATTCCAATTGTTTGATCGCCATCTGGTACATCCAATGTCCATTTGGTCCACGGCATAACCCACCACAACATATGGATCGGGGATATTTGACGCACTTCAATGGAACCGGGAGAACCGGTCCACTCGGCCGACAAGGAAAAGTGAAACTGGAGACATTTGGCCGTTCCACAGGCCAAGATACAAGGTTAGCTTGTATAGCTGGATGCGGCCGGTATTGCACTTTGGCGACCTCAGACTCATTCCCTATGGTAACACCAAGGTCCCTGGATGAATAATGAATAAAAATATCGAATAAAAGAATAAACGACCAAAACCAGAGAAATCTCGAGTCTGGCGCCCAACCGCTGGCAAGTTAACCCGACTTATCTCTGGTTTGGCCTCCATTGAGTTAAGAGGTTAAGGTTCGACTGGTAGAATCTAGTGCAGAGAGATGAGCTAGACAACTGAATGAGTTCCAAGGGTGTTTAATGTAAAAGGCACAGAGTAGACAGACAAGTGAGGGGTCATAGACGAGACTGCTGTTAACACCAACATTTCTTCTGGTTGTCAAGCTCCTCATTCACTTCCATACATTTTGGGGGCCTAGTAAAAAAACATCATACCTCTCAATAATAATAAATAAATAAATAAAATAAATCTTAGTAAATAAGTATTTATTTTGGCAAATAGTATTTCGTTACAGTTTTATTATGGTTGGTGTAACTGAGGGGTACAATTCCCTGACTGTATTGATAAGTATGGTATCATTAAACCACTACCGCTTTATGTACTTTAATTACTGGCCATACAGTACATGATATATAAATATGATGAACACTTCCCACAATGAACCGGTTCCACACAAAGTGATAATTAAGTATTTATTGCAGCAAAAGGTACATAATATACTCCTCTATTATACTTTGGATGCGCTTATAAGGCAAAGGAATGTGCGTAGGCAAATCAATAATGAATGTCCATTCTCTGGTTACGCAGGAGGTAATTATACAACCTGAATCTTGGGGAATTATATCTATGGTACACTAGTAATATATAGCGGGAGATACTGGAAGGGTCCCCCCGGTTGTAAGCCAGCAGGGGTAGAGGATCTGTCGGTAGTAGAGAGTCTGGTCAACGATGACTAAGGAGACTCCAAGTACAGGAGACGGTGCAATAGCCTCTTGATCCACAGACGAATACAGCTGTTCTCCGTAGACTGTAGCTCCACAGTGAAGAAAGCTAGCCGGCCTCAGGCTCTCTGAGGCGCAGACTCGACTGGTCTCCTCACAGGGTAAATCCAACACGTGTAGGCGTCGGCGATTCTCCGCTCCATAAATCACAGGACCAAAACAAATATAATCCAGCCGCAAAGGGCTATGTAGTCGTCGGGTAGATTAATCCAGTGTACATGTCCACACGGTTCTCGTCTAGGTCTCCTCGGGTGAAAGCGCCATGAAAGCAGCCCAGCCTGGATAAGCACTCTAGCTGGTACGAGGAAGCGTTGGTGATGCTGGTCACTGTAGAACTTTAGCCGCACGATACACTATACACAAATAGACTATTACTGACTTAATAGAAATATGTCGCACTCGACGGTATAGCGCCAAACTCTGACAATTCAGTTATTAATTCGCACGCGGTCTTAATGCTCTATTTTGGGCCAAACAGGCCATACTTCACCGCACGGAGTATCGTGGGTGAGGCTTCAACTTATTGGGTAACTCTGACTTCTGACTAAGTGCTTCTGTATTCACCTGCGCCATATTTATATGCACGGCGAACAAACTAGTGCCAACCTCATTTCTGTCTCGTATCCCTGGGCAAGGCCGGGCATGCACAGACATGTCTTGACGGTGACTTTGAACCTGACTCCGGAGGCATGGCTCTGGCGCCTGTGGACCGCTGTCCAATAGGAGAATGAAATATTATGGTCTGGGCTAAAGGGATATTCCGTGTATATGTACAAGGAATATACAAGGGATATCAAACGATATACAAATACTATGCAATATATATCAATCAATAAATATATATATTCGGTTTAATCTGATCCTTTGTAACAGCCGCCTCCTAATTAGTCCCACCTAATTAGCTAAGCAGAGACAGATTAACCGCACTGTCCACTACTCAATGTCTGTTGTGAGGGGTCGGGCAGTTCACAAAGTCATGGGGTCATGGTCGTCATCGATAGTATCGGGGAGCCTTGGCAGTTCTATTAGCCTCGCCACGGGTCTGGTGTAGATCCGTCCCTGGACGAGCACTTCGGCTGCTCGGACCTTTCCGTCGGCACCGGTGATCACTTTGCTTACGCGGCCAGCCGGCCACATAGCTCGGGGTAGTGACTGGTCGATAATCATGACAACTGTTCCTTCTGTCAAATTGTCTCTCTCTTTCACCCATTTCTGGCGGGTCTGTAGAGACGGTAGATAGTGGAGTAGGAAGCTGTTCCACAACTTGTCAGCCAATACTTGACTGTACCTCCACATTCTTCGGCCGTTTGCTTCTTCAGGCCTGTACATTGTCTGTGGTAGCGCGGGGTCCAGCCGCCCCATCAAGAGTGTGTTGGGGGTGACTGGGTCGACATCTGCTACATCACTTGAGACGTAACCGAGGGGCTTTGAGTTCAATACTCCCTCGATCTCCGTGAGGACTGTCATTAGGACTTCTTCCGCCACGGTCTGGGCCCCAAGCACGGCGTACAGGGCTGTCTTTATTGAACGTACTTCTCGTTCCCAAGTTCCACCGAAGTGAGGTGCGTTCGGGGGATTAAACTGGAAGTCAATCTGGGATGGAGCGAGGTGGGTCTTAAGTTCTGGGCCCATAGCTTGGAAGCTCTCTCTCAGCTCTCTTTCTCCGCCTTTGAAGTTTGTCCCGTGATCAGACAATAATATAGACGGTTTGCCTTTCCGCGATGTGAATCTTCGGAAGGCCATAAGGAATGAGTCTGTGCTCATGGTTGGAAGGAGTTCTATATGCATCGCTCGGGTGGTCATGCATTTGAATACAATACCCCACCGCTTCTCGGTTCCTCTTCCTTTCTTTATATACAGCGGGCCGAAACAGTCCATACCGGTGGAGTGAAAAGGCTTGTCGCCGAGTCGGAGGCGACAGGGAGGTAGGTCAGCCATCCGGGGTATACTGGGCTGCGCTCGCCACTTACGACAGTCTAGACAGGTTCGCTGGAAGCGCCGCACTGCTTCTCTCCCTTGCAGTATCCAATAACGACGTCTGATCTCCGCGAAGACTCTCTCTGCCCCGGCGTGATGCACATCCTCGTCGTATTTCTTTATGATCAGCTCTGTGACCTTGTGTCGGCTGTTTAAGACTATCGGGTACTTGACGTCATCCGGTAAGTCTGGAGCTCTCCGCAGACGACCACCCACTCTGATGAGACCATGGGCGTCGCTCTCGGGGGCTAGGTGGAGCAGTCTGCTGTCTGATGGGACGGGCTTTGCTCCCTGTAGACAGTCTAGCTCATCGGGGAATGAGTCTCTCTGGGCTCGTTGTAGTAGAAGAAGTTCTGCTTCTTCGTAGTCAGCTGCTGTAATGTCAGTAGTGAGCTGAACCTCTGGGTGGTGCCACAGGAATGTCTTTAGCTGCGCACTCTCTAGGGTGAGGCAATCGTCTATGTCGGGGTCTGTGGAGACGAGTGTGTTCAATCCACAGAACATAGATTTCTTGTTTTCGGCCTCCTCTTTACTCGCTTCCCGTGGGGTGGGTGTAGGCCACTCTTCTTCCGGGAGCTTGAGGAACTCTGGCCCGTCACTGTATAGGTTGTGACGGGTGAGGTCATCCAGGGACATTCCCCGGGTGATGACGTCAGCTGGGTTGTGTTTTGTGTCCACATACCTCCAGCTTGCTACTTCTGTTAAATCTTGAATCTCTGTGACTCTGACTCCCACGAATACCTTGTATCTGCACGAATCAGACCGGATCCATGTGAGTACTGTCGTGGAGTCTGACCACAAGATTGTTCTTTGCACCGGAATGGTGAGTTCACGTTGGATTAACGTGGCGAGTTGCGCTCCTGCTAGGGCTGCGCAGAGCTCTAGACGTGGGATAGATTGTTGCTTTCGTGGGGCTATTCTTGAGCGAGCCAGGATGAAAGCAGTATGTATTTCTCCTCCCTCCTCTCGGGCACGCAAGTAGGCCACCGAACCGTAGGCTACTTCGGAGGCGTCGCTGAAGACGTGCAGGTCCATCTGGCACGTCTCCGGCCTCACTGTGGGTGGGAAGTAGCTGCGGCGTATGTTGACACCTGGGAGTGAGCTGAGTTCCGTCTCCCACTCTCTCCATGTGGATGCAAGGTGTTCGGGTATGGGGTCGTCCCGGCCCTGGTCCTTGTCCCATTACGCTCTTACAATCATCTTTGCCCTGGTGGTGTAAGGTAGAATACATCCCAACGGGTCATATTGTCTGGCGAGTGTTCTGTATACACTCCGTCTGGTGGTCGGTAGTGCAGTCGACCTTCCCTGCTCCTTGGTCAGGGGTGTGTGTTTATAATGGAGCGAGTCTGTTTTGAAGCGCCAGACTAGTCCTAATGTCATTTCTTGGGCTTCTCCTGGGATGGTCGCCATCCAGGTCTCGCTGCTTGCTGCCTTGGCCTCGGGGGAGAGGCTGCGCAATACTTGCGGGTCGCTGCTGGCCCACTGCCTGAGATCAAAGCCGCCTTTGATCAGGGAGGCGCGGAGCTTGAGTAGAAGGGCCTCGGCTTCTTCTGGCGTCGAGACGCTTTGCAGACAGTTGTCCACGTAGAGACTATTTCCTACACTTTGTCGGACCTCTTCATCAGCTGCTGGGTCCTCTGCGACGTGTTTTTGCAGTGCAAACGTAGCACAGCATGGGCTGCATGTGGTTCCGAAAGGGAGGACTTCCCATTGATAGATGGCTGGTTGCTCATCCCCGATCCTCTCTCTCCATAGGAACCGCAGCAGGGGCTTGTCCTCCTCCACTAGTCTCACCTGCAGGAACATCCCTTTGATGTCGCCGCTGATGGCCACCTTGTCTTGGCGGAAACGTAGTAACACGCCTAGTAGAGAGGGGCCGAGTGTTGGGCCGGGCAAGAGCTCTTTATTCAGATTTTGTGATCCGATCTGGTAGCTGCAGTTGAACACAATACGATCCTTGCTGTTGTGGTGGACTTTGTGGTGCGGCACGTACCATGATTCGGTCGTCTGATCGGCCTCTTTAATGTCAATTTTCTTTATGTGTCCCGCTGTGATTAGCTTGTTAATCTCAGCGCGGTACACCGTCTCTTGAGCGGGGTCTCTGGCTAGGCGCCGCTCTGTGTTCAATAGATACCGCTCCGTCGCTTCTTTTGGGGCGTGGAAGGTAGGCATACCCTCTCGCCTCAGGAGTGGAGTTGCGTATCTCATCACTCCGTTGACTTTGACTCTCTTTGTCCCTTGCTCGAGGAGGGCTATAGCGTAAATGTCTTCCTTGGAACGAATGTCTTTCTTTTCGTTCTTAAAGGGCATAGTCTCTAGTGTCCATAGCCTCTCGACATGCTGTAGGAGGGTGGTGTCTTCTTCTGTCACTCTGGAGTGGAGGCAGTTAGTGGCTGCTGTTCGGTTAAGAGACTTAGCGAGGGGGCCTTGTAATGTCCATCCTAGGCGGGTCTCGACTGCTGCAGGACAGCCTCTGGGCCCTGTGTGGACCCGGTCAATCGGGACGATGAGGTCTGCATGGTCGGAGCCTATCAGCAGGGTCGGGGTGGCACCGTCTATGAGCGGTATAGGTAGTTGACGCAGGTGCACATATTTATCCATCAGCTTGGCGATGGGGTAGGTGTACTGCGACAGGCCTATTTCTTGGCTGGTGAAAGCATTAGTAATCCTATACCGTCTCTCTGGCTGCCCGCTTGCTGCGATAGTGAAGGAGACATTCTCGCCCTTTATCGTCTTTAGATCTCTTCTTATTGTCCGAATCGTCATCTGGTTTTCGCTCCCCCGCAGCCCCAGCTGGGCCGCAGCGGACGCGAGGAGAAGGGTCTTCTCTGACCCGTCGTCAAGGACGGCGTAAGTGTCCATGACCTTATCTTGGTAACTCAGTGTTACGCGGACCACCGTTAAGAGCACCCGGGCGCCCCCGCTGCTGGCGGGGTCAATGTACATAACACTTGCCTTTGTGCTGCTTGAGGGTGCAGGCTTTCTTCTGTTACTGTCGTGTAGGACATCTAGGTGGGCTCCGTCACACCGATTACACCTCTTCTTTAAGCGGCAATCGGCTGCCATGTGACTGCGCGCACATCGGTAACAGCGTCGGTTGGACTTTATCCATTGACTCACCTCGTCGGCGGTCATCTTCTTGAACGTGTCACATTGTGACAACCAGTGTTCCTTTTCGCAGTACGGGCACACCATCTTCCACTTCTCTTTCATCGAGGGGGTACTGTGGTTCTTGCTGCTCGGTACTGATTCTGATTGGTGCATGACGGTCACCAATCTTCGGCCATCGTTTGCTCTCCTAGGTCCCTCTCTGGAGCTTGGGGTGCTCCGCATGAACGTATCCAACCGTAGGCTGTTGACTTCTCTCGCCAGGAAGTCGGCTAGGTCTAGGAGGGATGGCTCGGGACCGTTAGGATCACGGTGGTCTCTTTGCCGCCTGAAGCGCTCTTGTCGGGCGGGCGGAAGCTTCTCTAAAATCCTCGACATTAGAGTTCGCGTACAGTTCGTGCATACCCTTTTCTCTTTGCGCCCCCAGCATCCCTACCAGGGATTGTACCTTGATAGACAGGTCGTCTAGTGAGCGATTGTCTGTGGCTGGGGGTAGGCGGTCAATATGCCTTATCTCTTGTATTACGTAGTCCCATATGCGTCCATATCTTTGGTCGAGTGCTGCTAGAGCCGCTGTGAATGGGGTAGTAGAGGTGGCATAGGCCAGCGCTATATTGTGCGCTCGGGGCACCTTGAGGTGCTTCAGTAGGATAGCATACTTGTACGGTTCATCAGCTACATCGGACATCATTGTCTCTAAGCACATTCGTAGCTCCGTGTACTGTGCTCTGTTCTCGTGGGTGAAGTCCGGAAACGTCGGTGTGCCAATGTATGATGCCATGGATGGCTGGCACATCGGTGAGCGTTGGAAGAGAGGCCTCCTAGGCGAGTCTCCTCTTACGCCTCTTGGTGGGCTGGTACCTGCTGGGTACCATGGCCCGCGTATCCAGGTGCTGTTCCTCGGGGCTGGTCGTGCGTCAAGCTCACCCGTGAATTGAGTCGGGGGTCTGTAGCGCAGAGCCGCGGGGGTAGAGCCTGGGCTGTACTGGACCTCCTGGTCCTGTGGAGTACTGTGCTGCTGTCGGGCTTGACTCTCCTCCTCTCCCTCTTCTTCTTCCTCTGGCAGGTCCTCTAGATCCTGTAGTCGTCTATTTAGCCTCTCCGCGGTGTAGACCGTTTCTTCCTTGTAGCTGGGTCTCACTTGGACCGGTCGGGGAAGGGGTTCGGAGGGGGGTATAGGCTCTCTCTGGTGGTCGGGCTCAGGGTCGCTTGATCGGGTAGGGGAGGGTGCCCTTGACCCTTGTCTTGACGAGGCCCTGGAACCCCGTGCGGAGGGAGGGGGTGTTGCCCTGGTGATCAGCTGCTCCATTATCCGCGCTTGTAATCGGTCACGCTCGGCTTCGCGCTTGGTGAGAGCGAGGTCCCGCTCTGCTTCTCTTTGGGCACCGGCAGCGGCGCGCTGGGCTTCGGCCCGGTCCCTTACCATATTCTCTTCCGTCTGAAGGCGTCTAATCTTTAGACGTATACGATCTTCGTCGCTCCGTTGCTGCGCTTGAAGGCGTTCTCTTTCCATGGAAGAATGTTCGCGCTCACTAAGCGTCTGTGCTTGGAGTCGATCGCGCTCTGTTGAGGCTGCTAGGCTGGCGAGGAATGCCTGTGCCAGCATCTTGTCCGCCTCGCTGGGGGAAGACGCTGGTTGAGGTGATCCGCTCCTGGCAGTACTCGTTGGAGATCTGTTCTCCTGTGGCGAGTCCTGGAGATCCATCTCCGGGGTGCTCTCCTCTTCTTGTAGCGGGTAGAGTTCCATCCCTGGAGAGCTGTCTTTATCCTGGAGCTCTCCGGGGACTACTTCTTCGGTCTTGGCGGGGGGTAAAGTCATGTCGGGTCCCTCCTGGTCCCTACCGTGAGCTTGGTCAGTTACGTTAGAACCCACTAGGGCCTCTATTGGCGGGGTAGCCTGGTCGATAGGGTCGGACATATTTTTACTATCTACTTTTTCCGTGTTTACCGTCTGTAGAAAGCTAGGTAGTATATTGGCAACGTAATCCTCTAAGTACTGAGGTGTCTGCCGTCTACGCTGCGGGCGATCTACTTTAGGAGAACCGTTTTGTGGAGTGTTCATCATAGGCCATGTCAATATTAATACCACTATATTAATATTACGCTAGTTACCCTCCGGCTCGAAGGACCAATTGTAACTGAGGGGTACAATTCCCTGACTGTATTGATAAGTATGGTATCATTAAACCACTACCGCTTTATGTACTTTAATTACTGGCCATACAGTACATGATATATAAATATGATGAACACTTCCCACAATGAACCGGTTCCACACAAAGTGATAATTAAGTATTTATTGCAGCAAAAGGTACATAATATACTCCTCTATTATACTTTGGATGCGCTTATAAGGCAAAGGAATGTGCGTAGGCAAATCAATAATGAATGTCCATTCTCTGGTTACGCAGGAGGTAATTATACAACCTGAATCTTGGGGAATTATATCTATGGTACACTAGTAATATATAGCGGGAGATACTGGAAGGGTCCCCCCGGTTGTAAGCCAGCAGGGGTAGAGGATCTGTCGGTAGTAGAGAGTCTGGTCAACGATGACTAAGGAGACTCCAAGTACAGGAGACGGTGCAATAGCCTCTTGATCCACAGACGAATACAGCTGTTCTCCGTAGACTGTAGCTCCACAGTGAAGAAAGCTAGCCGGCCTCAGGCTCTCTGAGGCGCAGACTTGACTGGTCTCCTCACAGGGTAAATCCAACACGTGTAGGCGTCGGCGATTCTCCGCTCCATAAATCACAGGACCAAAACAAATATAATCCAGCCGCAAAGGGCTATGTAGTCGTCGGGTAGATTAATCCAGTGTACATGTCCACACGGTTCTCGTCTAGGTCTCCTCGGGTGAAAGCGCCATGAAAGCAGCCCAGCCTGGATAAGCACTCTAGCTGGTACGAGGAAGCGTTGGTGATGCTGGTCACTGTAGAACTTTAGCCGCACGATACACTATACACAAATAGACTATTACTGACTTAATAGAAATATGTCGCACTCGACGGTATAGCGCCAAACTCTGACAATTCAGTTATTAATTCGCACGCGGTCTCAATGCTCTATTTTGGGCCAAACAGGCCATACTTCACCGCACGGAGTATCGTGGGTGAGGCTTCAACTTATTGGGTAACTCTGACTTCTGACTAAGTGCTTCTGTATTCACCTGCGCCATATTTATATGCACGGCGAACAAACTAGTGCCAACCTCATTTCTGTCTCGTATCCCTGGGCAAGGCCGGGCATGCACAGACATGTCTTGACGGTGACTTTGAACCTGACTCCGGAGGCATGGCTCTGGCGCCTGTGGACCGCTGTCCAATAGGAGAATGAAATATATCTGCAGGCAATATCTGGGCTAAAGGGATATTCCGTGTATATGTACAAGGAATATACAAGGGATATCAAACGATATACAAATACTATGCAATATATATCAATCAATAAATATATATATTCGGTTTAATCTGATCCTTTGTAACAGTTGGAAAATACTGTAAAAGGTTATGTGGTTGTAAGTTTGCATTTGCTGTCCCATGCTGCGGGTGGTGTCGGCATTCGTGCCTTCATCATACAGTGGCAGGAGTTGGTCGGGCTTGACGTGCCGGGACGGCTTGTACTCAACCCATTGCTTTAATGTCTGGCCCCATGTGGCGTGGGGCTGTGACCCTTTGCCTGGAAGACTTAAGCGTGGGAAGGGGACTAACAGACCAACTCCACTGACTGCTTGGGCCAATCACCCACCCAGTCGTAATAAATGATTACAGAATCCGAAACCAGAACAAAGCAATCTCACCTGAATCAAGCATGCCACCCTACCAGTAGGAGACGAATGAGTTCCTTGGGCCAAACCCTGAGCGAAGCCCAAGGGAGGAAAGGCCTTCTGCAGTTCAAGTCCAAGACCAGAATAGGATGCTGGAATGTGAGAACTCTTCATCAAGCAGGAAAACTAGCACAACTAGCAAAGGAGATGAGAAGATACAATGTCAGTGTAATGGGAGTTAGTGAGTGTAGATGGAACACCTTTGGGGAAGTTACTACAGCCACAGGAGAGATGTTTCTGTATTCGGGGAGGGAGAATGAAGAGGCTCCACATATGCAAGGTGTGGGCCTAATTCTCTCTAAAGATGCTGCAAGAAGCCTCCTTGATTGGGAACCAGTTTCTGAACGGATAATCACTGCCAGGTTTTTATCCAAGGGTCGAAACATCACCATCATTCAGTGCTATGCACCGACAAACTCGGCTGAAACTGAAGAAAGGGAGAAGTTTTACCAACAACTGCAAGCGAAAGTACAGAAGACCCCAAGGAGAGACATCCAGATAATCATGGGAGATATGAATGCCAAGGTTGGAAGGGACAACAGGCACTGGAAGAACACCATGGGAACAGAAGGTCTCGGAGAAATGAACGAGAATGGAACCTTCCTTGCAGACTTCTACACTTTTAATTAACTAATCATCGGAGGGACTTTATTCCCACACAAGCCCACACACAAAGCTACGTGGATCTCTCCCAATCTAAAGACAGAGAACCAGATCTCTGTATAAGCCTCTTATAAGCCTCTCTTAATATACTTGTGCTGTTCAAGTTGGTCATGAGCAGTAAAACTCCTGTTTTTATACATAATCAGATTGTTTTTAGTAATACTGTGCACAAGCATTACACTAGAGGTTCCAGTAGTGGGCAGCTTGAATTGCCAGGTCCTAGAACCAGCGCTTTGGGGAGATCTTTTATTTTTAGAGCATTAACTCTGTGGAATGGCCTGCCTCAGAACCTCTGCTGCATTTACAGTAGATTCACTTTTTAAAATAATCTTAAATTGTTAAAAAAAAAAAAAAAAAAAGAGAAATTCATCCGGATCAAACTGGCTTCATAAGAGGCCGCTTGATCACTGATAACATAAGACGACTACTATACGTACTAGATGCCAGCAAGGACGACACCACACCTAAGGCGATGCTGTCCCTGGATGCAATGAAAGCTTTTGATAGGTTGGAATGGTCGTATCTATGGGCAGTATTAGAAAGGATGGGGTTAGGAAAAGGATTCATTGATATGATTAAAGTATTATACAAAGACCCATCGGCCATGATTACAACAGGTATAATCACCTGTGAAATATTTCCGGTATCACGCTCTTCTAGACAGGGTTGCCCACTTAGTCCCGGACTATTCGATTTATCACTAGAACCTTTAGCACAATATATAAGACAATCCCAACTCATAGAACCAATCGTAATCAAGGGCACACAACACAAAATTAGTTTATATGCGGACGACGTAATACTGTTCATGCAAAACCCTAACACCGCAATGCCTCATCTTCTCAAGTTGATTGATGACTTTGGCGACCTATCGGGATTTAAGATAAATTGACCAAAGTCGGCTTTCCTTCCACTGAACGCCCCTGCAAAAAATACACGTCTTCCAGAAGAAATACCAATGGTTAAACACTTTAGATGTTTGGGAGTTGAAGTATTCCCTACCATAAGCCAAACGGTGAAACACAATTACGTAGAAATCCAAAATAAAATCAAATACGACTTTGACAGGTGGTCAAAACTTAAAAACTCAGTACAGGCACGGGTTTCAATAGTTAAGATGGACCTAGAATCAACTCCATCAGCTCAATGCTACCGTTACCCCCTCCAGATGGTTATTGGAAAAAATTACACTCTTCCGCATACAAATTTATTTGGAATAACAAACCACCACGCATAAAAAGATCCACCGAACAGAGAAACAAAGCCGACGGAGGTATGGCATTTCCAAATGTTTTCCACTATTTTAAGGCGTACACTTTAAGACCACTGACAACCTGGTTTGAACCCCAAACATCAGTATCATGGAGAAATTTAGAAGTAAATATAGTAGCACCACATAGACTGCAGGACATAGTATACACCAAAGTATCAATTAAGCAATGCAAACTGAAATTTGGCCCCATAATTACTCATGCGATCCGGATATGGCGTGAAACACAAAAGAAATATTCTAACCCACATAAATGGCATAATCATACTCCCTTATTCAATAACAATGCACTCCTGATTAGAAAACGACCTATAAGATTCCCTAGATGGGAAAAGCAAGACATACATACATTAGGAGATGTTTTCAACAAACAGGGTATTTGTAGTATAGTAGAGAAGATGATTTCTCACACTAGTAGTTAATTTCTATGATACCTGAATCAGGGCTGAAGAGAGAGACGCATGGTCGGTCGGATAAATATGAGGAGATATTGTTTATTTCACACAAGAGTAAACCAAAAATCCTAACAGGTTAAAGTCTCGAAGCATATTTATAGTTTTTCAGTCTTTGGCATGTTTCAATAAAGGCAGGTCAATTTCTAATTAGCCAAAGTCGTGGATGTGTAGGTGTGTCTAATAATTGTGTATCATGGCCAATTTCCTATTCAAACTGCGTACTTTCACAGTTTTCTGGCTGGCCTATTGTTTTTTCCCAAAACCAGTGTAAACCGGTTTTTGGGGAGCTCATTCGAAAATGAGTTCATCTCAGGTCCTGACCGAGGTTAGATTTATTCTTGTGGGTAAACCAAAAAACACTAGAATATCCCCTACACTCCTTCTGGTCCATTCTGACAGTTTGCTCAGAGGACATCAAGGTCTGTGACCTGGTATGATATACTATCTTTAAATAAACAGGTATTTATCCAGCTGTATAGTTCTATGTATTAACAGCAATGGAACCTGAAAATGGCCCGTTCTCCAACTGCCTAGGTGTTCTGTAAGGCCTTGTAGCCCTAAAGGTGTAATCTATTTTTATATAGGATGTGCATTATATGGCAGTCTGCCACCACATTCCTCCCTTCCATGGCAATGCCATGATATGTACTACCTATATGTACCTACCACATATATGTACTAATGATGTATATGTAATAATGACTGTTAATACTTCACATGACTGAATGAATGAGTATAAACCCAACACTTATTACTAACATAATGATGAAATATGATGAAATACACAAAAGAATTTATCTCACCGGCTCCACATATTATTTTTACGCACAGTTATTGTTATGTTTGAAGGCTCACAGTGTTCCATTAAGGATACCAATTGTACACCACAGATACCACAAATTCTTCTATGAAAGAGAGACATCGAGAGGTTTTGTATCAGATTTTTATCATCAATTACTAACGTCCTCGTATGAAACCCTCCACCTAGACTCAGTCTGGAGGAGGGATATACCAGACCTGGAAAAAGATTTTGATTGGCAAGAAGCCTGGGCAAATGTTCGACTTGCATCAAGGAACCCGGACCATCAACAAATCAATCTTAACTATATTCATAGGACATACTTGACTCCTATAAGACTGAACAGAATGGGTCTTAAACAAGACTCCAAATGCTCCTTATGTATAAATGGGGACGAGGGGACATTTATGCACATGTACTGGGACTGCCCACCAGTTAAGATATTCTGGAAAGAAGTGACCCAGCAATTATCAAATCTCTTAACTCTGAATATACCTGTACACCCCTCTGTATTACTGCTGAATGATGTTTTTGAGTGTGCAGTATCTATACAGCTAAAGAGATTGGTTTTATCTGGTATCACAGTGGCTAAAAAGCTGATAGCATCACGATGGCAACCTGAAAGAAATTGCCGGAAGGTCTGGATTCTTACATATCTCGATGTGATTTATCTAGAAATATCTACAGCAAGAATTTTGGGTCTCAATGAATCCAAAATATCAATGTGGTTAGAAGTGGTGGAGAGAATAAAAGCTAGCATATAATGGTAGGGTCTGGTTAGGAGCGAATGATAATGGATGGATTATCCATTGGGGGGTCCAGGGGGGGGGTGTGCGAGCAAGAGCATATGTGTGTAGGGTAATAGATAGCAGGTATTAGGGGTATATCTTGTATAAGACATTTATCTAAATGGTGATTTCATTGGATGTGCACTGTTAATTAATGCTTGTATATCTAATCTTGTGTTGTCATGTTTGTTTATGTGTTTGTTTAAAAAATTATAAAAAAATAAAATACAAAAATAAAATTGTTTTTAAATTGTTTTTAACACTGTAAAGTAATTTTTTGTTTTTGTTTTACACTAATGTAATTTTAATTAATCTTAATTGTTACAGTAGGTTCATTACGCATTGTGTGTACTGACTTTTAATACTTTTGATTTTTGCAATAGTGATTGTTTTTGTATGCTTTTTTGTGTGTGGACCCCAGGAAGACTAGCTGGTTGCTATCGCACCAGCTAATGGGGATCCCTAATAAAATCAAAATCAAAAGATCGACTATATAGCAATAACAAGAAAATGGAGAAAAATACTCTTAGATGTTAGGGTAAAGAGGGGAGCAGACATTGACTCTGACCATCACCTGCTGATAGGAGAGTTTAGACTCAAACTAGCTGTAAGGAAAAGGGAAGAAAATAGAGCACAGAGAAAATTCAACATCAGAAAACTAAGAGATCACCAGGTTAGACAGGAAGCAGGGCTTACACTTAAAAACAGATTTCAAGTACTAGCAGAAACAGGAGATGTTGAGGAACAGTGGGGAAGCTGCAAGAAGGCCCTCATTGACACTTGTGAACAGGTTTTGGGCTATAGGAAAGGTGAAAGAAAATACTGGATTGCAGATGATACCTGGCAAGACATAGAGGAAAGGAAAAACCTTAAAAACAAGTGCAATAGGGAACCATATGACAAAGAAAGAAAAATGGAGGCCAGAATACCAACAAAAGAGCAGGGTAGTGAAGAAGAAGACGAGAAGGGACAAGAGAAGATATGTTGACAACCTAGCATGTGAGGCAGACGTAGCAGCTGGACAGAGGAACATGAAAGATATTTACAGAATCACAAGACAACTAGCTAGACAGAACCATTAACCGACCAGTGAAGAATAAACAGGGACAACTCATCACACAGGAAGCCCAACAGCTGGACCGCTGGAGGGAACACTTCCAGGAACTCCTAAATAGACCTAATAACACTAGAGATCAGCAGTGTACCATCAGAAGCCTTGAAGGTCAACTGTGGGAGGATATCTAAGGATGAAATAACCAGAGCCATCAAAAAGATGACGGCTGGGAAAGCACCAGGAGTTGACAACATCCCCCCTGATATTCTGAAAGCTGATCCTGAAGCGACCACAGAGGTGCTATACCACCTCCTCAACAAGATCAGGGATACAGAGGTAATCTCAATAGAATGGAAAATGGGTTTAATGGTCACCATTCGAAAAAGAGGAAACCTCAATGAATGCAACAACTGGAGAGGCATAATGCTCCTGTCCATCCCTAGCAAGGTTCTTTGTAGGATTATCTTAGATAGGATACAAGCAGCCTTAGACGTTGAGGAAAGAGCAAGCAGGTTTTAGGAAGGTTAAGTCATGCACAGACCATATTGCTACTTTAAGAATTATTATCGAGCAGTGTGTTGAGTGGCAAAACTCCCTGTGCATGCATTTTGTAGACTTTGAAAAGGCCTTTGACAGCCTAGATAGGGAAGTGCTTTGGAAACTCCTAGGTCACTATGGCCTACCCTCTAAGATCATCAACCTAATAAAGAACATGTACCAGGATTTCAATGGCCGGGTGATCTGCAAGGGCAAACTGTCAGACACCGTTGCCATCACAACAGGGGTGCGGACGGGTTGTCTTCTTTCTCCTTTGATTTTCCTCATTGCCATTGACTGGATCATGAGAAGAACAACTGAAAATCAACGGACAGGAATCCAGTGGACCTTGTTTACCCAGCTTGAGGACCTGGATTTCGCAGACGACCTTGCGCTAGTCTCTGAAAACCACACACACACATGCGACAGAAGACAGATAGGTTACAGACCTTTTTTTTTCGGTCTGAGCAAACACTCAAACCTCCTGAGCAGACATCAGCAACTACTGAGCAACATACGTCACCTTCCGATTAACCGGTTGGTTGATAAACGGCGGTTTGTAAAAAATAATTTACCTCAATGTCTAACATAAAAATCTATACATTTAGCTGATACACAGAAATAATACAAAAATCCATAATAAAATATTTATTTGACCATTGATGATACAGAGCAACGTCCTCCCTCCCTCTTTTCTCTCTCCCTCCCTCTCTCCCTCTAAACCTCTCACCTTCCCCTCTGCTTCATTCCTCCTTTCTGTTATTCAGATACACATCAGAAAAAAAGTCACTTGTTTCCAGACTCCTCTGGTCTGGTCTTAGCTCTTACATAGTCCTTTCTGTTAGTCTGTGTGCACACTGCACATCAGAACACTGCACATCAGAAAATAGTCACTTCAAGTGACTCTTTTCTGATGTGCATTGTTCTGATGTGCAGTGTTCTGATGTGCAGGTGTTCTGATGTGCAGTGTGCACATACAGTAGACTAACAGAAAGGACTAAGTAAGAGCTAAGACCAGACCAGAGGAGAAGAGCTGCCTTTGGATTATTGTATTTATTATTTTATTATTTTTTGAGGAACAGAGGAGTAAACAAGTGACTCACTTGTTTACTCCTCTGTTCCTAAAAAAATAATAAATAGAATAATCCAAAGGCAGCTCTTCTCCTCTGGTCTGGTCTTAGTTCTTACTTATTCCTTTCTGTTAGTCTGTGTGCACACTGCACATCAGAACACTGCACATCAGAACACTGCACATCAGAAAAGAGTCACTTGTTTACTCCTCTGTTCCTCAAAAAATTATAAAATTATAAATAGAATAATCCAAAGGCAGCTCTTTTCCTCTGGTCTGGTCTTAGTTCTTACTTAGTAATTTATGTTAGTCTGTTTGCACACTGCACATCAGAACACCTGCACATCAGAACACTGCACATCAGAACACTGCACATCAGAAAGAGTAGCTTGTTTACTCCTCTGTTCCTCAAAATATAAATAAAATTATAAAATAATAAATAAAATAATCCAAAGGCAGCTCTTCTCCTCTGGTCTGGTTTTATAGGCTCTTAGCTCTTAGTCCTTTCTGTTAGTCAGTGTGCACACTGCACATCAGAAAATAGTCACTTGTTTACTCTCTGCTCCTCAAAAAAATTAAAGAATAAATAAAGTTATCCAAAGTCAGCAGAAGCCACTTCTCCTCTGGTCTGGTCCGCTTCTTCTGGGAAACAGAGTAGAATAGAATAGAGTAATTAGTAATTAATCTTCTAACTAGGGGTGTAACGGTACACAAAAACCACGGTACGGTACGTACCTCGGTTTTGAAGTCAAGGTTTGGTACGGTTTTCGGTACAGTGGGGGAAAGGCTTTCCATGTTCCACTCAGGGGTGATGTAGTGTGCAGTAACTAATTGTACTTGTAGGGCTGTCAACGAATATTCTATATTGAAATTAGAAATTGACTTGTAAAAAAAATACAAATTTAATAATAATTATATTAGATTGTGAAAAAAACAGCCCCTGGTGTTAGTGGTTAACATACCGTTGTATTCGTTCGGTACACTACACAGCCGTTTGGTACGGTACACACTGAAACTTGTTTGGTTCGGTACGGATACGTGTACCTTTACACCCCTACTTCTAACATCCGATTTTTGCCAAGTTCAAAACACACATGTTTGTGTTACTGTTAATACTGTAGTCTTGAAACTGTCTTGGTCTAGAAAATACAAACACGACTAAACAAAATTATGTTAATATTAGCAGTTCTACAACTGATAAAAACAAGCTCTTAATGATTCAGATGATAATTCCTAATGAGTGACAGACAGTATAACATGCACATATCTGATCAGGAACTAATATGTTACCTTATCTTTCCCATCTGTCCTTCTCAGTTCTCCAGTGGTTGTACACCTTGTCCAGGCTGATGGTGGTGGCACCGTCTGTGTCTGCTTGCAGCCTTGACTTGATTCGCATCAACTCGTCTAGATGTTCCACTTCAAGACGATTTCTTGATGTTGTTTTGATACGATTCATCAAGCTAAACCCTCTTTCACAGTCTGCACTGGGCGCTTGAAATGTCCCACAAATGTAGTCCATTTTCCATTCGTCACCATTTTTTCCCTTCAGAAATGTCACCTGAAACTTTTGCCTCGCAACATGTTTTGCAGAGAACTCCTTTCTCCTCCGAAAAAGAAAAAACATCTCCCAGTTGCAAATGTTGTCCGTCTATTTGCACAAACTGCACCAGCCATTCAGTCTTAAAAGAGAGCACTTTCCTCCTTACTTTGGCTGGGTTGGCGGTGGCGGGTGCGAACCATGGGGGAGCTGGGGGAGCCATGGCTCCCCTATATGAGACATCAACCATGTGAATTTTTGGGGGGTCTCTAAAATACTGACAATAAATGCAATTTTTCACATGCATTTAAAAATGTTCTGTAATTTTCTGTATCGTCATCATCGTGTATAATAATAAAATGTGGCTATTTTGATGTATGATTAATGATTTGCGCACTAATTCACCTTAATAGACAATAGCATAAATCTATGGGGTTGCGGCACTGCAGATATACCCTACTCGTAATAGATGGCAACATGCATGCTATTCTAGCATTTACCATTCGGAGCGTGGCGGCGCTGGAGCCTGCAGGCACAAATTAAACTTCACCCGCTGTTTAAAAAAAAATACAGGTATTCAGGATAATGTCGAAAGTTAAAAAGAAATATCAAAGAAGTAAGCCTTCTAACCAATTTTGGTTTTACAAAGAAGGCGAAGCAGCCTGCTATGGGGACTACTTCTGTGACATGCAGATTTTGAGAATTGGGCAGATCTTCACCATCAGGTGGGTGGCGTTAATGGTGCATTTGCCTACTATAATAATGTTAGACTCGATGTGTTTGGTCGTGGACTTGTTGTTCGGTATTGGTTCATCCGTGTGTTTATGTGTAAATAGGACTGTTGTGTGTGAATTTTAGTGGTGGATCAGAGGGGTTAATCTGAGCATGTGTATTTCAATATGTGCGTCTTCATCATGCATGCAGACACCTGTGTGGTGTGGACTATGTGTGGTTCTGTAACGTTACCCATACCTATAGCCTATGTCAGCAAGCGTCACTGTAAAGTCCTCCCTGTGAGGCACACGCAGCGCTGCTGCCCCCCCCCCCCCCCGTGAAAGAAAAGTAATGAGCTCCCCCAAAGACAATTTTTATTTTTTTTTAATCTTTTTCCCCCTCCATTTTCCTCCGATTTTCTCCCATCCCAATGTTAGTCGTATGCCAATTCCCAGTCCCCTTCCTGGTCGCTGCGCACTTACCCCCCACAGTCAGATCATCTGGGAGAGTGGAGGCTATCACATGCTTCCTCCGACACACGTCCAGCCAATCAACCGCTTCTTTTCACCTGGCAGCGCGGATCCTCCCTGAGAGGGCGTAGCGTGTGGAAGGATCCCACTATCCCACTCAGGTTCTATCCGCACTTAGCAGGCGCCCCGACCGAACTGTAGGAGTCGCTGTTTACAACGACCCGGACCCACCCCGCCAGCTTCTCCCACCCTCTAATACAGCCAGTTGTATTAGTGTGAATGGCCAGCCAAGCTGGTGACAACCCCGGAGCCCAGCTCACAGCTCCGGGGTTGGTGACGAACGCAATCTCCGCTACGCCACCTAACCGCCTCCCCGAAGACCATTGTATGGTTTGCACACTGGCGGTGTGAGTCGTGTCATTAACTTTGTTTTTTTAGGAGGCTGACTAGTCATCATTATTATTTTACTGGCTCGCACTCGCCCGTCCACTACGGCTGCTGCGGATTCAGGAAGCGCCAAATGTTTAGGCAAATCACAGACACAGATACTAAAACGTGTCTCTGTGGTGCCACGCAATAGGTTGGATCGTATCGAAGAGCTAGCCAACCCAGAACGTGTGAATTACGTGCATCCAAACAAACGTCTTTTATTTTTTTTTACACAAACGTTTCGGGGCGCGACATATTTCAGATGTGCGCGGGAACGTTTGGCCATGTGCACGCGCACGGGCGCAGCTTAGAGGTAACATTGGTTACAGACTAACAGTGACCAGCTTGGACTCAAGATCAACACCGGAAAAACCAAGACCATGAGGTTAAATCCAAAAACACATGATCCAATCACACTGAGGGGAGAGACCATAGAGGACGTGGAGCAACTAGGGAGTAACATCAGCAGGGATGGAGGAGCAGACAGGGACATAGAGGCATGCATCAGCAAAGCACAGGTAACATTCAGGAGACTCAGGCCAATCTGGTTGTCCAAGCAACTCTCCAACAACACCAAGCTACGGATCTTCAATACCAATGTGAAGACTGTCCTGCTCTACGGCTCTGAGACGTGGAAGACTACCGAGGGCCTCACAAGCAAGATCCAGGTGTTTGTCAACAACTGCCTGCGCTACATCCTCAAGCTGTAGTGGCCCATCAAAACCACAAATGAAGAGCTGTGGAGGATAACCAACCAGGACAGCATAGCTACCACCATCAAAAGGAGAAAGTGGAACTGGATAGGGCATACCCTTACAGTAGGATGGACTCAAACAACATCACTAGACAGGCCTTGGACTACAACCCGCAGGGGAAGAGGAAAGCCGGTAGGCCGAAAAACACCTGGAGACGTTCCACACTCCAAGACCTAAAGAACATCGGTGAGCTGGCAAGAAGCAAAGGCCCTGGCCCAGAAGAGAGTGAGATGGAGAGCTCTGGTGGACGCCCTATGCCCCCCAACGGGGTAAAGAGGATTAAGTCAAGTAAGTAATTTGCTGTGTAACCATTATCAACAAATATGATTCTATTGATTCTATTGCGTTTGGCATTTGGACAAAACTATACCCCTATTGAACAAGAAAACATATTCCTTCACCAATAATTTGGAAATGGCAAACAACAAAACGGTATGTATGAAAAGTATGGTAATTGGACTCCCCAAATACATGGAAATTATCTGGTCTGTTGTGTTGAATGCATTATTGATTGTTGTTCTCAATAGAGAATTAATGGGGTCATGTTCTCTGTCACAAGGTGGAGTTCAATAGAGAATGAATGGGGAGGGTTTAAGGTCAAGGGCTAAAGGTCAGGTAGTCAATGATAAATAAATAGAAGGGAAATGAGGAGGATAGGAGGGAGTCAGTGTTCAATGAGAGAGGGGAGGTTGTGGGAAGAGGGGAGAAGGAGGCGGAGAGTCAATACTGAGAGAGAAGGAGAGAAAGGAGAGAAGGGAGAGGAAAGAGAGGAGGAAGAGAGGAGAGGAGTAGAAGCTGAGGGGAGAAGAGAGGACTATATGCATGGGGGAGACAGAAGGTGTGAGGCATTACCTAAACAAGTAATCATTGTAAGGTTATTTAGAAAACAAGTCATGTAAACACAGAGAGAGAAAGAGAGAGAGAGAGAGAGAGAGAGAGATAGAAAAAGAGAGACAGATATGCATACAGAATGACCAATCCTCATACTGTACTGTACATACATCACTCTCTTGCCTCCCTCTTCTCTCCCTCCTCATTCCCATCCATCCTCCCCCCTCCCATCCTCCTCTCTCTCCATGTAGATTGTATAGCAGGGAATCAGCTGAATCAATTCAGGAACTGAATTTTCTTAAGAAATAATGAAATATAGAAAAACCATTGGCATGAGCAGGCTGTCATGTCGTATCTGTCATATCAAACCTATAGTAACAAATATAAAATGTGTTATTAATAAGGCTATCAAAGTTAACGCGGTAGCATTAACGTACAATTCTATTAACGCCACTATTTTTTTAAACTCACGATTAACTTAAATTTTTTCTTTTTTTAATAGACTTTACTCAGGTGTATTATTGATACTCTCATTGATACTATGTTTTTTCTGACTCTAAGGCCCAGTCCACTAGATCACGGGTATTTTTGACAACGGGGTTTAAAAAAAATAAACCTCCGTACACTCCGTAAACCTGCCATACTCACGGCAACTGCAAAATCTGTTAAATCTGCATGTAGTACAATGCCAAAGCAATAGGTGGCGATGTAAGTTCAAACATGAAAGCCATTTCAACCAATCAGAAGGGTTTAGCATTAATACCAGAAACTGAACTGAAGCCTGGAACACAAACGTTAGGTTATGACCATAACCAAGTTCTGTTAATTAGGGGTGACGCTCGGCATCACTCATGCACTCCCTCGCGTACGTGCACGCGCACTGAATAAATTCCACAAATGTACCTTTAATACCAGTATTCGTCTGACCACACCCCTCTCGTTAGCTTACCTTCATAAGCAGGTGTGTGGTCACCTGCTCTCCTCCTTCCCAAGCTTTCACCACAAGGTGAGGTCGAGGGCTGCAGCGGCGTCGGATGCCGAGCGTCACCCCTAATTAACAGAACTTGGTTATAGTCATAACATAACGTTCTGTATCATTAGGGGATCCGCTCGGCATCACTCATGCACATAGGGAGGCCGAGCGGAGCCACCGGCCGACAAATACACCCCGCTGAAGGCCCCCCACAACCATCAGAACAGGGAGGGCCGAGCCCCCCCGACCGCCCCTAATGGAGGGCACCCCCCCTATTAGAGGTTTCCCGGGAGGGCGACGGACCCGACCGTGCGAAGAGGCACTCAAGCAACTCAACGCACAGGGTGAGCAGCCGTGGCCTGACCCCACGACTACACACACGCACAACCCGCATGCCACCCGGGAACGAACGGAGGGAACAACCTCGTTACTGCCCCCAGAAACACGGGGTCAAGGGCAAACCCAACCCCGTGGCAAGGCCGTAGTAGCGGAGCACGAAGGAAGGCCCAGACCTACCAAAGGGACTGGACCCCCTGGAACGGGGGCCCGGAGAAGTCTATGATGCCAGCATCAAGACCCCACCAGGTGGGCACTTAGTGACCCCGCCCCCCACATCGCCAGCGTATTCGAACAAAGGCCCCTCAGCCTGTCCCCCCAATAGTACACCACCTGGCACACTGACCCTGCAGAACAGGCAGTCAGCATGGCCGTAAGCACACAAAAAGGTTAACCAACGGAAGCAGGCAGCGCACCGGGGAAAAATCAGGCAACAGGCTGTTAACCCGAGCCTGGAGACTGCGGACGAGACAGGCGCCAGAGGGGACAGCTGAACACAGCCGCCCCGGCGGAAGGGGCGCATGCTGGCGTTGTTGCATGACCAAGCCTCCATTTAAAAACCCCCACCCAGAGGGGTTGAGGCAGAGAAGGCTGACACGATTGGCAGACGTCATAAACGTGCAGGGGCACCCTCAACCGGTTAACCCGGGAGTTTACACTGCACCAACACACCAGAGAACCAACCACCTAGTCGTTACCCTATGCGGTGGTTGGTCCCATAACCCCCCAGGAAAAAACTCCAAAACATACCTGCGGCACTGCCGTAGTACCCGTGTTCCAGTTTCCAACAGGGTTATCCCGGGAATACGGGTCAACGAAAACATTACTTCGGACCGGGCCCGGTGATACGGGGAGCACAGGGTCCCCCGAGGAGGTCAAAGACCACTCCAACAGGCCCCTCTTCGCCATGCGTAAGAGAAGAGCGCAAGAATGGAAAACCAGCCCCAACACCCCGTACTTGGTATTCCCAGGAGGTCACCCAACCAAGTACTAACCAAGACCAACCTGCGTGGTGGCCGAGATCCGACGAGATCGGGCGTGTACAGTTTGGCACGGCCGTAAGCCATTACGACAGTGTAGAATACAATGCACCCAACAAGGGTTCCATAGCGCTTAACCCTGCGACACCCGGACCGACCTAGCATTTTTCCCCCTGAAAAAGGCCCAAGTCCCTCAGGGTACCAGAACAGCAGATCTGCATCCCCGGCGGACAACGGGTTTAACTGATCCGGACCAGCGTGACCAGAACCAGTCCCGTGCCCTAACCACGCCGACATGCCAACTCCAGGAGAAGGGGCAGATATGCGTGTTGATCTTAAACATAAAAAGAAGGCGCCACTCAGACGTTCGGTGAGAACCGCGCCCGGTGGCCCACCCCCAGGGCGTGAGACCCTTCTACATATGTTCAGATCCATTCCGTTATCATCCCCTGATATGAACGAGAACCCGTCGACAACCACACAGGTCGTCGGAAGAGGAAAACCCCCATCCCAATTGCTTTATAAAAACGCTGTTTTAACCCCAAGCAACCAAGGCACGCCAGTCAGTTTCCTAATGTCCAGCAGAACATCCTGAACTAGCACTATGTGTGCGTCGGGCATATCCACCTCAATAATAGGCTATGTAGACCATCTTATTGAATCCCCAAGGCGCCCAGGGGAACGATAAGAAGGGCGGGATGCAACCAACTCCATGAATGAATGAATGAAAACTTTATCCAACAGATTGCAGAATGGGTACAACACAGTACGGCTCAATACACACAATTGTTAAGGGGATGCAGACCTGAGAAAGACGTTAGTCTTGTTTCCATCAGGGTCCCCCATTTCCAATTCATATAGATTCACCCAACTCTTTATAATAATAAAGAAGAAGCATCACCCGTATGAACCCAACTGCATAGCTGGGAGTAAAAAAACGTTTACATGTTTTTACATCCAGTCACTCCTTTAGTCAAAGAGTAAAGACCGGACCTTCCCAGAAACCTTCCCACATGAGTCGTAGTCATGAAAAAGACATGTCAACTGTGAGTCACGTGACCAACTGACTCAAGTTTACACATAAATCGAGCGTAGCAGACACGTAAGCCCTACGCTCTAACTCGACACATTAACACTCTTTAAGGCGTCGCCATAGCAACATTGCTATGACAGGGGAAACCCTGCACACGGCTCCTGTTTGTAATAGGAGTCGGCAGGACAACCCTCCCCCCCCCCCCCCCCCCCCCCCTCCCTGCCAAGACGTTCTAACGGCTCGGCCCTGACTGGCTCAGCAGAATGAGATAAAATCTCCTAAACCAACCAAGTGGGAAGGAGGGGTTTATTCGACACCCCCTCACAAAAAACCCTTCTTTCCCTACACACAATAACAACTGTAGCATTTTGAAACCTCCGGTAGAATGCTAATGTATAGCGTAAGCTAATACAATGCCCGCTACCCACAAAATGTGAACAGGATTTACAACAAAACAAGTCGTATGTGTGTGAATCCTACACCCGTTGACTATGTCGTACATAGCAAACGCTGACCGAGAGTAACGGCTAGGCCGTGGAACGTGTGTGTACGAGTATTACTGCAACTAACACAACAGCGTTGTGGAACACATATACTTTGTTTAAGCAATGTAATACCACCAGTTTCTACCTGCATGTGGAGCGTCAGGCTAATAGAACCTCCTACGACTGAGTGTATGCTTGCAGACCTTGCTTAATCTCGTAACACAACATGACTCATCTCTCAACGTAATAGTGCAGATTCATATTTACGCAACCCCATCATATGATTTGTTGAAGAAACACACAGTTTGTTTGGCCAAAAACATAGTTCCCCTTATATCGGGGAACTTTTTTATTTTACATGGCACAAAACACAATCATAAGGGGCCGGGGAGGGTGTAGAGGAGAGGGGACACAGAGGGAAAAAGTCACTCTTAGCGGCATCTGCCACCTCGCGCCGCTCGAGTCTTGCCACCCCGAGGAGCCCCGGAGGGACGGTAGTTAACTGTCTGCTGGTCTCGACGTTCCCTACCGTCTCCTCCGGTCGTGGATGGGTCGGCGGTACCAGAAGCGCTGTCTCTTCTCCTGGCCTTCTTGGAGGGGCCAGCAGCGGCGGTAGAGGCAGTGGTAGGCACGGCGGAGGAAGCTCGACGTCGTGGAAGCCTTCTGACTCCACCGGCAAGGACGGGAGGCGGAAAATGGGGTTGAAGAACGGATCTCTCCTCTGCCATCTCTCTGCACGTTGAGGTCATCAACCGCAGGGCCTTCCCGAACAGTCCAGCATCGGAGAGGTTGGCCGTCAGAAGAGGGGTTCTCTTCTTCTCCGGCACTCGAGCCTGCTCCAGCCAAAGGTGGCGCTGGGTCAGGGTGGCCAGGGCGCGCACTTTCCCCGAGGCTATGGCCAGCACCTGGGTAAGGTGCAGGACAGCTCCTGCCGCCTGGGTGATCTGATCGCATTTTACCTCGGTCAGATCCATGCCACCCGTCATTATCCCCGATACAAATCTAGCTAGGTGGGCGATGTTAGAAGCCGCAGCCAGTGATTGTGTAGCAGCGATAAATGACTGGTCACCCCAATATGCCAATCGCCTAGCCGATCTTCCATGGAGAACCGGCTTGCATAATGGTTCCCACACCACATCCGGACAGAGGAGAGCAGCCATCGGACTATCAAGCTGTGGCACGCCCTCTCTCATACCTTTGACCAACCCCGACACCCGCGTAACTGGTACGTAGGCGGGGGTAAGTCACATGATGTGAGACACCGCCTGACCCTGACGAACATAGGCCCCCATTGAGGGGAAAAATGGGTAGACAACATCCACCCCTCTCACCGGGCGACGCTGTCAGAGATGACCTATGAGATCGTCAGGGACAGGAGCAGGCAATGGCAGCGGCACGCCGTTTGCAGCGGCGGCTACTGCCATGAGCTCAGGAAACAAAGCCTGCAGTTCCCCCTGCTGACCTTCCTCCACCGAACCCGCATCCCTCACATGCAGCAGGCTTCGACTCATTGAGGAGCCACAGTCTGATATGGCTGATAGCAGGGCATCCTGCTGATGAGGCCGAGGTGGTTCCTCGACATCTTCGAACAAGGCGTCCCAAGGAGCCATTTCTCTCCCCTCCGGTGTTTCCTGGATAGGAGGGATACTCTCCTCCACAGGACCTTCAAACAAGAATCCGTCCGACTCTTCCATGAAGTCCTCAGTTTCCATCGGAAATCCAGAGCCGGACGCATCCTCGCTAGTCTCCAGCAATTCCCCAAACCCAGGCCGTTCGCGCCTGCATGCCACCATCTTGCGACGTGAACGGGCAGACGCAAAAAGTTTGCGTCGCAAATCCTCCGGACCCAAAACAACCGCCCGTTCAACAATGGACGATTCCCTGGAACCAGAGTCGAGATCAGGCCATCGCCGGAGCGACGGCACCGATGCCTCGGCTCCTCGGAGAGGCAAACTACCCATCGGCTGCCTCCTGGGCTGGGTCGGCAACCACGAAAGTGGCAGCAGCCCCGCACCAAAACGCACGACGGAGGCGGGAATGGAGAACCGCTGGTGAAGAGTAGGTCTACTCTCCGAAGAAGACATTATGACTTAGCTTTTTCCTTTTAACAGATATGAGAGAAGAAAAAACTAAGCACAATGTAAACTCGTCACAACTCTTTTCAACTAACAACACGTCAAGTGGGGTACTACCGAGGCACTTCCTTGTGGTGAAAGCGAGAAGGAGGAGAGCAGGTGACCACATACCTGCTTATGAAGGTAAGCTAATGAGGGGTGTGGTCAGACGAATACTGGTATTAAAGGTACATCTGTGGAATTTATTCAGTGCGCGTGCAGGTACGCGAGGGAGTGCATGAGTGATGCCGAGCGGATCCCCTAATGATACAGAACATCCCTCCTTGTGTAACCGATGGTTTATGCTGCATTGTGTTCTTGTGTGGTGTCAGTAAAGAGGCAGGAGACAGCACTGCATCTCAGGTCTTTAATGGCCCTGTTGAACCAGATGCAAAACAGAGTTAATGTTTTGTCAATGTCTTGTTTTATCTTGGCCACAAGATGGCGCCCTCGGTTCAGTTCACAGGCTCTCTTAACACATCCAGAGAGACTCCATTTTAATTCACATTGAAATAGCACATGGAATGAACAGTACAATAAATCATACAAAATAAACAATATGGGTCACTCATCCACCTGTTAAAACAGATACATTAAAATAATAAACAAAACCACTAATAAGATTCACCCATTTACCTGTTGAACCAGATGCAAAACAGAGTTAATGTTTTGTCAATGTCTTGTTTTATCTTGGCCACAAGATGGCGCCCTCGGTTCAGTTCATAGGCTCTAATGGGAAAATATATATATCAGGTTTGAGGCCTACCCAAATATGTCACACAAGAAAAGATCGCCACTTCTAAATAACTCCACAGAAAGTGCACAACTGTTCCTCTTTAACATAGATAGTTATTACATATATTCCGGTTCATTGCCCGGCAACTTAACCACACATTTACACCATTATAACGTTCTTTTAACCCAAAGATATGTCTAGAACCACAGAGCAGCCCTTACCTCTTAACACATCCAGAGAGACTGGCGCGCAGAGGGACGCACGCTCAGAGATGAGGGACGCAAGGGGAAATACGTCACTTCGGCAGGAAGTGACGATTTCAAAACAAAAGACTTTTGATAATAAAATAATAATAATAATAAACAAAACAATGAAAAAAGGGTGTTTTGGCGAAATTTACAAGAGGGACATATTAACCTGTTACATTCACCCCCCCCTCCCCCCCCCCCCGAATTTCACCAAAATCACCCAGCACCAAAGCTGCACTTCAACACTAAGGACGCGCATAAGACACCGCTCAATTCTACCCCTCTGGATCAGTCAACACACTGTTAGCAGGGCAAGAGAGAAATAAAAAGAGAAAAAAATAAATAGATAGTCTACCATTGACCCAAACTGGCACAAGAGACAAAGGACCTAGTCCCCCAGTCGACTCAAAAGTCACCCCCCATAAGAGGTTCAGAGAATAAAAAAGATTGATCAAGTCTCAGAATTCCCTTAGACCAGCACAACGCCTGATACGCCACACCATTCTTGGCACTTATTAAAGAAATGATAGACACCTACTAAGAAAAAAAACTAACCGGGTCTCTAGTGCTCCAGGCTCTAGCTCCATCCCTCACACTCGTCTCTGAGCTATCACTCCTGTAATAGGAGGTCTCTAGCATCTGAGTGTATCAAGAAGAAACAGAAATCCCCCACTAACACCCACTGGCTTTAAAAAAAAATTACTGGGTCTCTAGGCCCTGGTCTCTAGCTCCACCCCTCACTCGTCTCTGAGCTATCACCCCTGTATATAGGAGATCTCTAGCATCCGAGTATAGATAAGAACTAGAAATCAATTACCAACACCCACTACCCTAAAAAATAAATCCTGCATCACAAATTAACCTGCATCCTCACCGTCACCTAAGTATGTCCCATTCTCTGCTAGGCTCCTAACCCTCACAGACTAAAGTAGAAAAAAAAACTGGAATACTCAAACTGTAGTAGCAAAAAACTTGAATGAATGAAATAATTATATTGCAATAATGGATTGACCAAACAGATCAATAACATTCACATTATATACAATGACAATAACTCAATTTCTTACACATTCAATGGTAACATTATTTACATGACTTTTTTTTTCTTTCTTTTTCTACTATTCCAATTGTCCTTGTCCATGTCAGCCCAATCAGTGAACTGTACACTAAACTGTTCATCAGCCCACTGGCTTACCTGGGCGCGGTCCATGGAACCACCTGACATTTTCTCCTTTCTTCAGTTGTCAACCTTTTCTCCTTTTTTTCTTAACACCTTATCTAATAAAGTATTTGATTTATTCAAAATGCCCCACACGGCAGAGAGTGACCAACTTGACACAAAGGCGAGCTTCTGCTTCCCACGGCGATCGAGACGACATCGATGGCAGATGAATCCGGAAGGTCTACGGCACCAATGTAACCGATGGTTTATGCTGCGTTGTGTTCTTGTGTGGTGTCAGTAAAGAGGCAGGAGACAGCACTGCATCTCAGGTCTTTAATGGCCCTGTTGAACCAGATGCAAAACAGAGTTAATGTTTTGTCAATGTCTTGTTTTATCTTGGCCACAAGATGGCGCCCTCAGTTCAGTTCACAGGCTCTCTTAACACATCCAGAGAGACTCCATTTTAATTCACATTGAAATAGCACATGGAATGAACAGTACAATAAATCATACAAAATAAACAATATGGGTCACTCATCCACCTGTTAAAACAGATACATTAAAATAATAAACAAAACCACTAATAAGATTCACCCATTTACCTGTTGAACCAGATGCAAAACAGAGTTAATGTTTTGTCAATGTCTTGTTTTATCTTGGCCACAAGATGGCGCCCTCGGTTCAGTTCACAGGCTCTAATGGGAAAATATATATATCAGGTTTGAGGCCTACCCAAATATGTCACACAAGAAAAGATCGCCACTTCTAAATAACTCCACAGAAAGTGCACAACTGTTCCTCTTTAACATAGATAGTTATTACATATATTCCGGTTCATTGCCCGGCAACTTATCCACACATTTACACCATTATAACGTTATTTTAACCCAAAGATATGTCTAGAACCACAGAGCAGCCCTTACCTCTTAACACATCCAGAGAGACTGGCGCGCAGAGGGACGCACACTCAGAGATGAGGGACGCAAGGGGAAATACGTCACTTCGGCAGGAAGTGACGATTTCAAAACAAAAGACTTTTGATAATAAAATAATAATAATAATAAACAAAACAATGAAAAAAGGGTGTTTTGGCGAAATTCACAAGAGGGACATATTAACCTGTTACACTTGCTCACAGCCAAACATTCTACAGTTTGCAGCAAGAACAAAGTGCAATAAACAAAAAAGCATACATTCACTGTGTGTTCTGCCTCATTTGTTGATGAAACAAAACCAACATCAACACAATTTACCACCAAGAGCGGAGAGTTCAGTCTCACAAAAAGATCGCTGATTTTGTTAGCTTACGTGCTAATGTGATTGGGATTTTCCATTATAATAGTTAGCATTGCGGCTAGCGTACATTAGCGTAGTAACGTTACACATGGGAGATTATCTTGCTGGACAAAAACATTGTTGATATAGCAGTCTTGTTAATGTTGTTATATTGCTCGCTATTGGTTGTACTAGTAACGTTAACGCTAGTAGAATGAATGGATGAAAACTTTATTTAACAGATTGCAGAATGGGTACAATACAATACGGCTCAATACAAACAATTGTTAAGGGGATGCAGACCAGAAAAAGAGAGCTCTGCCGTAAACACTGGAAATAATCTCGGTTACTATGTCCACACGCAACCACTGCAACCAGGATGAGCCCAAAACTTCACCCTGGACTCCGGTTTTAAAAGAACACGGTTGCAGTGTTCCAAAAACCCGGTTGCGTGTGGAATTGCGCACATTAAATCACGGTTACATAAAACCCCGCGTTCGTGTGGACAGGGCCTAAGTGTGTGTGTGTGTGTGTCTTTTGCCCGGACATGTCCTCTTTTCACGCCCTGTCTGGGCCGTCCGGGGGGCGTTTAATAAATTCATGAAAATGTCCGGGTTTCACGGGCCGTTTGCATGTACTTAAATTGACTGGTGCATTGCACAGAATACTACGGTACTCTGTTGCGTGTGTGACGTAATCCCTGAGAAGCTTTGTGGGCGGCTCTACAACTATGCTTGCACACAAAACAGAGGCAAAAAACCATTTGTCTGAAAAATGCATTGCATTTACTGGCGAGTCGCGACAATTGCAACACACACTTTGGAGGAATCCGACGTGATGAAGTGGGAACTAATGTGTTTGCAAATTTGAAGAGGTTGCTGCAGAACAACACTCTGATCGGTGTGTGTTGCCCAGCACACATATTGAATAATTGTGTTCATCATGGGGCAGACACAATAGATGTTGACCTTGAGAATATCATGTTCAAAATCTACCAGTACTTCCACATTTAAACTGTGCACAATGAGAGCCTGAAAGAGTACTGTGATTTAGTTGACATTGAATACAGAAGGATGCTTTCTTTGCATTGTTCCCAGGCATTGAGAGGATGATACAGATGTTGACAATATACAAAGAGATTATTTGTTAAAGCTGGATTTTCGATTTTCTGATTTTTCTATTATTTCATATATTTTGTTATTTATTTTTGTCCAGTAAGACTTGAAAAGAGAGTTATTATTTTGTTACAGGTTGATTTTTAAGTTATTCTTGTGCCATTGAGATTTGTCAGAGATAATAGGCATAATACAGCATGTTGATTGTTGAGTAACTTTGGTTTGGTGTGTCTTTGGTTATAGAGAGATATTATTGTGTTATATACAGTAAAATAATCGTATTTATTTTTTTATCCACTTTTTCTCCTTATTTTCTATTTTTCTCCCATCCAAATTTCGCTGTTTCCAATTCTCCCCTCCCCTGTCTTGAACGTTGCTCGCATATGCCCCCCACTGGTCGGTTGTAGGGAGGATAGAAGCCTTGCATCACGTGTCCCCTTTTGTACACGAGGAGGCAGCCTGTCAGATATTTTCACCTGCCAGCCCGGACTCTCCTGCCATTTCCTGTCTCTGCTGTGCAGGCGTCCCCCAACCGACCTGTAGGAGTCGCTGTCCACAACGTCTAGATTACCACCCATTGACTTCCACCCGCTGACTCTGCCAATTGAGCCAGTATGACGGCCAGTCCAAGCCGGAGGCAACGCCGACAGCCGGATTTGAACCCGGTGTCTCTTGCGTTGGTGATGAGCGCAATGTCTGCTGCGTCACCCAGCCGCCCTATACAGTAAAATAATCGAAATAATAATTTTATATCCATACAGAGGAGGCATACTTTAAATATATTAAAACAATAATGCATCTTTGAGTAAACTTTGAGTATCATTAAGTATCTCGAGGCTGGGGGCAGCATGTCCTCTTTTTTGGAAATCAAAATCTGGTCACCCTAATGTAACAATTTCCTAACATTTTCTTTCCCCTATTATTTCATGCACACTTTATTCATTGTTTTAAATTATTATTTTCTTTTAAGTTATTTTGTGCATCACTCTGTTTTGAATTTGATGCAAATTTGCAATGCATGAGGGTCATCCTTTTGTGTTAAATGCCTGCATAAAGCAAGCATTTGTTGACTCTCATATTGATAAGAGTATTAAAACTTGGAACTTGAAAAAGATCTGTTTAAGGTAGAAAACAAAGAAATGCGATTAATTTGCGGTTAATCGCGAGTTAACTATGGACAATTATGCGATTAATCAGATTAAATATGTTGAATTAAGGGACTCTGTGTGGGGATGTTAGTGACTGTCTAACTGTGTATATGACTGTTTGCACCTGTAACAGGTTACCTATGCATATATATCTGTCTCTAGGCGTAGCTACCGGAGTATTCTACCGTAGAGGGAACTATATAAGAGGTCGCCCCCTCTCATTTCTTTCTTTACTCCAATGGCTCTCAAAGAGAGCAGAGCTCTGCACATCTACTGCTTATATGTGAATAAAGAAGTCAAGCCAGTTCGGGCACAATAGAGAATCCATACCTCTTGACCACATTATTTAACAAACACATTGTTAACAAAATATTTTAATCGATTGACAGCACTAGTTATTAAATACAGTAATAATACATGTTGGTAAACATAACCTGACAATATTTATTGATTGAATTGAGAGTGAATTGACCTTGAGAATTGACCTCCACTTCCATTAATTTGTGATAAGCTAGGCTAGCTCACAGCCAAATAGCTGACTCTGGAGAAGACGGTAAGCTTATTTCCCATAATGTTGGCATGTTCCTTTAAATGTGTGTGGTCAATTCGATTTACTTTGAAGTCGGACACCCAAATATATCATAAACCGGTTGTTACTGATACTTAGGATAATGAGAGATAGTTTAAGTATCCACCATAGCACCAATCCTGAGTAATGCCGTCTGAAAGTGTAAGCATGGCTCGTTCGTCCAGCCAGGTAAATGCCTGTACCTCATTGGTCACTGCGATTGTCAATCACTCATTTAATTACATTTCAAACCTTTATTTAAACTTGAAATACAACAACGACAGTCACGTCGAGTGTACATACAGAGTTAAGCAAAAAAGGCATATAAAATCACACAGAATATAAAATCATAACAATAAGACAAGTAAGGATCCCACGCCTAACTCAGCCGCTACGCCCGGTCCGGCTTCTACGCCCGGCCCGGCCTCCATGCCCGGTCTGGCTCCCACGCCTGGCCCGGCTTCTACATCCGGCCCTGCCTTCTCGTCTGGTCCCGCCTCTACGTCCGGGTCTGCTTCCTCGACTGGTCCCGGCTCCTCGTCTGGTCCCGGCTCCTCGTCTGGTCCCGGCCCCTCGTCTGGTCCCGGCTCCTCGTCTGGTCCTGTCTCCTCGTCTGGTCCCGGCTCCTTGTCTGGTCCCGGCTCCTCGTCTTGTTCCGGCTCCTCGTCTGGTCCCGGCTCCTCGTCTGGTCCCAGCTCCTCGTCTGGCCCCGGCTCCTCGACTGGTTCCGGCTCCTCATCTGGTCCCGGCTCCTCGTCTGGCCCTGGCTCCTCGACTGGTCCTGGCTCCTTGACTAGTCCCGGCTCCTCGTCTGGTCCCTGCTCCTCGTCTGGTCCCGGCTCCTCATCTGGTCCCGGCTCCTCGTCTGGTCCCGGCTTCTCGTCTGGTCCAGCCTTACGCTGTGGCCTGCGCCCTGATCTTTGCTGTGGTCTTCGCCGTGGTCTACGCCGTGGTATACGCCGTGGTCTTCGTCTGCAGAAACCCCCATCCGGGGTTCTGTGCCCGGTCCCGAGGTCTGCACCTGGAGTGGTCCCCGTCCGGGGTCCTACTCCGAGGTCATCGCCTTCGCACCTCTGCTCCGGCTCTTCTGGTCCGGTCCCGAGTCCTGCGCCTGGAGGGTCCCCCATCCGGGGTCCTGCTCCGGGCCTGTCACCCTTGCCCCTTTGCTCCAGACCCTTTTATCGGGCCTCTGTCCCTGTTTCCAGTTCCCCTCAATCCACTCATCGGCCCTCTGTCCCTGCTTCCAGTCCCCCTTGACCCCCTTCTCCGGTCCTCTGTCCCCGTTTCGAGCCTCCCTCTCTGGGCCTCTGTCCCCGTCTCCAGCCCTCTTGATCCCGTGCCCCGTTCTCCCTTCTCCGGCCCCCTCTCCGGTCTCTTTCCTCAGCCTCCCTTCCCCTATGCCCCTCCTGGTTTTCTGTCGCTGCCCCCCTGCCACTGTGCCCATCATCCTAGCCCCATCCATCCTGACCTTTTCCCCCGGACTCTCCCAGTGTTCACCTTCCCTGGATCCCAGCCCCCTGTCTTGCCCGTTCGCAGATGGTCCTTTTTGCCGCCTGGAAGCCGTCCCTGGAGGGGGGAGTACTGTAAGGGTCCTTCATTTCCTGGCCAGGCTTCGCTTGCTGCTCCCTCCTCCCCACCTCCCCATGGACTCCCTCCACCCATGAACAATATTCCTCCTCTCATGAACAATATTCTGGCGCCATCCTGTGGCAGAGCGGTGGTGGTTCTGGAACTCTTGTCTCATGTCTTGGCTTCAGCCTGGTTCAATATATTTTCTACCTTGTTTACCTCCTTAGTGTTTTTGACTGTAAGGCTGTTGTCTGCATTGTTTCCTCTGCCTTAGTCTTTAGTGTTTTTCTCCTATCTGTGTTGTATTGTGTTCTAGTCTGTGTTTGGCCTTGTGTTTTCCTGTACCCCTGTGTGTTAGTTCTGCGTTCCCTCTCAGGTGTGTCTCGTTCCCAATTACCCTCTTGTGTCAATTAGTGTGTGTATATCTGTCTCGTCTGCCAGCCTCCCTTTGTCGGTTCCCTACTAGTGTTTGCTTGTGTTTTGGTGTCCTCGCTGTTTGCTGAGGCTCGTCAAGCAATCAAGCTCCACACTCCTTCATATACCCCATTTGTGTGCAGTGTTAGTTGGCTCCCTGGTTCGTTTGGTTGTGGTAACTATTTTGTGTCTTTGGGGGAGAGCTCTTTGTGTGTTCTGGTAATAGAGCTGGTGAAGGCTCTGGCACTTGGTGCTGTTAGTTAGTTTAGGAGTTTAGTTTAGTTCTGTGCTGTTTGTGTGTTCTGTAGAGCTGTGGCCTTTTTGGCATTCGTTTGGTATAGAGCTGGTAGCTGAAGCTCTGGTTCATTGTGTTGTGTTTAAAGGGGCTATGTACTGCTATTCCTAGCACTATTTGGGCAAATTTACACAATTCCTGTTAGTCTATTGAATACATTTGTAAGGTTTTTTTCAAAAAAATGCATTGTTTTATATTTCTAATCAAGTACTCAAAACCATAATTTTGGCCTGGCTCCACCCATAAGCACTTTGAGTGAAAGTCAGTCCACACAGTCTGCACTGGTAGAGAGAGATAGAGAGAAAGAGAGAGAGAGGGGGTGGGAGAAAGAGAGAGAGAAAGAGAAAGAGAGGGAGGGGGTGAGAGAGAGAGAGAGAGAGAGAGAGAGAGAGAGAGAGAGAGAGAGAGAGAGAGAGAGAGAGAGAGAGAGAGAGAGAGAGAGAGAGAGGCCGTTATTGACAAGGCCCCCTCTCTCCCTCCCTCCCTCTCTCTTCCTTTCTCTCCCTCTCGGTGATGAGAGTCCGCGCGGCAGCTTGTGTTTTTTTTTTCCCTTTCTTTCAATCTCCCGTTTGCGGGTGTGTGGCGCGCGGCAGGTCCCCCCCCCCAAGTGCTCTCTATCTCTCTCTCTCTCTCCCCATGCAGAGTATGAGGAAGTGGTTTCCACTCGCTGTGTACAGTCGGTCTAGGTAGAATGTGGGTGGGCATTAGCTACAACCACAGAGCCAATCACATCACTGTCTGCTACCCAGCGTCCGAATGACGTGACTCAGCCGTTCAAATCAAAATGGCCTGATTTACTGGAGGAGGAAAGGGGCTGAGCTGAATCAGAGCAATCCGCCAATATGGTATTTAGACACTAAAACACATTGATACGAACTCCTATTACTATAATACAATGCTAGAGACTGAAAAATGACATTTATAGTACATGTCACCTTTAAATCATTATAGTTTGTTGCACATTTCTGTTAACCTGGGTATTTTGTTCTCTTGTGTCACCCAGCCTATGGTGATTCTTTTCTTTTGTATTAATCTTTTGTTTCGCATACAGGGACATTGAGGACAGAAAGAAGATACCCTGGGTCTACATTTTGCATCACGTAGGTGACCTACTGTTAAAGACACCAGCCTTAGAAGTGAGTACCACCACCTGTACTTTTGGGCGTCCGCGCCTGTAAGGGTGGGTGGGCTTTAATTTCCTTTTGATATTTCATTTGGTGCCACTGGTAGGTCCTCCTTGCTCTCTGTGTTGCTGAGTTTTGTGTTTTGTAAAATAAATATTATTATTTAGCAAATTGTCTCTTGGATTTTGTGTCACTGCACCCTCACCTACCCTGTCTGTGGCCTTGTGTTGCGTCTCCCTACTGGGGTGCGTAACATATGGTGTGATATCAATCTCATACCGGTACCGGGCCGCTCGGACTTAAGGGGTTAAGTTCAATAAAAGCTTCCTGGAGAGTAATAAAGGAAAGTTGTAAGTTCTCAATGGCCAATTGTAGAGACCCAGCGATACAAAAGAAAAGTATAATCTGCATACAGATGGGCTTGACAACCATTCAGGGAAGACAAATAGTGAAGATGACAGGACCTAGAATTTAACCCTGTGGCACACCTTTAGTTATTGATAAAGATTTTGATTGGGCATAACCCGACATTAAACACTGATGTCTCCCTGACAGATCAATGTGATCATGCGAGAGGCTTCACAAGGTGGGTGAAAACAATGCAGAGCAGCATCAATACGGTTCTAGAATATTCTCAGAAATGTACCATTGACCACGATTACGGACCATCTTGCGAGAGAGAGACAGAGAGAGAGAGAGAGAGAGAGAGAGAGAGAGAGAGAGAGAGAGAGAGAGAGAGAGAGAGAGAGAGAGAGAGAGAGAGAGAGAGAGAGAGAGAGAGAGAGAGAGAGAGAGAGAGAGAGAGAGGATTTGCTGCATTTCAGTGCCACACTCCCATTCCAGTAAACATAAAAAACATGAGCAAACACTTAATAATAACAGTAGGGTTTTGCAAGTTCTTCTTACTGATGCTATAAGCTGTCTCTGGTAGCACCACT